>NW_027443791.1:0-35288 GCF_048569485.1 Anomaloglossus baeobatrachus | reverse complement strand
TACTCTGGGTCATCTTCTCCCAATTTGGGATTACCCGGCCCCTCTGCCTGCCTCGAGTGATTGACGGACACTGCTGATATTTCAACAGACCAGGTACAGTTCATTCATAGAATGGAGGCTGGCACAGCGGCTGGGGAATCACAGACAGGGAGGAGAAGACCCCTTGCACAGTTAATGTTTCAGTGCCATTACAGCCATATCTTTACTTTACAAAATTGTACAGACAGTTTCACTAAAAATATGAAATGTCATTAACAAAGAGAAAAAAAAAAGGGCAGTGAATATTTGTATTGACGACCTATTTAAAATATATTCAGATGTAGAGACAATCTATGCAGCCATTAAACAGGTCAGGCATACCTTGGCATCACCATCAGGCAGGAACAGGTACGCTCCACTTTTATCCCTGTTGTTTGTAGTACCATACCAGCCAAAGTCCACCCTTACATTATGAATTTTTCCATCTTCCTTTAGTTTCAGTTGCTTAAAAAATAATAAACAAGTGCACAAATCATTTTAATGACAAAAATCAGGTTTTGAAAAGGAGGGGGGAATGCTGTAAATCTGTTTTAAAGATTAGATTGATAAAAATGTATTATAAAATAAATAAATATAAAATAAAAGCCATTGAGCCTCATAATAAGCTAAACTTTTTTTTTTAATAGAGGTAACTAATAAGCAGTTATCGCTATATGCTCCAATAATTATACTTCAGGATAGCTCTATGACAAATAGGGGATGGACACTGCTTCCCTTCTTCCCATGCATAGTGACCTCTGCACAGATTATACAGCATGTCTACAAAACCACCTCTCTAAGGCTTCTGCCACACTTACGTGACAAAATGTAACGTTTTTGTCACGTACGTGTTAAAGGGGTGGTTTGTTCCTCGTGTGCAGTTTTTGTGGCACGTACGTGTTCTCCGTGTGTTATACGGAATAACACACGGAGAACGGAAAGTCCCGCCTACCTGCATCATCTGTCGCTGTCTTTGGTGCTGAATGACAGCGTCAGGCCAAAGCAACGCCCCGCTGACGCTGTTTCCGGCCCCCAGTGAAGAAAAAGCGTTGTTCAAATTCACTGGGGGACGTATGCAGGGGACAGCCGTGGCAGAGACTGCAGGTATGGTGGAGGTGAGTATGTGTTTTTATTATTTTTACACTGACAAGTGTCTTTCTCCGGCGCGTGTCACGTGGGCCCGCATCTACACTACATCCGTGTGACATCCGTGCTGCCAGCGCAACACGGACATGTCAGCGGTTTTAAAAAACGGACACATGTAAGTACGTAACGGACACACGTTCCGTTCCTGAATACTTACATGTGTCCAAAACAATAACAATACATAGGACCACGTGGGCCTGTGTCTCCGGTACGTGAAAAAAAAGTCACACGTACCGGAGGCACGTGAGTGTGGCAGAGGCCTAATGCAAAGTCAAGCTATAGGATCCCCAAATTTAGGAAATGCTGTTAGCGGAGCAGAGCTCAGACAGGATGCCTTCCCCTCCCAATAATCAATTACAAAAAAAGACTAGAAAGTATGTAGTTTCAGTATTTAGTTTTATCTAGTACAAAACATAAAACAAATCTAAATGATGCATTACATTTATGTTTTGCACCTAAAATTGTAATACAAACCTAAATGTGACATCTGATCCACAACAGCAGATTGCGTGCTTATGAGAATACAATACAATTTTTTTGTATCAGGAATGAAAATCTAAAGACGTTGGCTATAAGAGATTGTATTTTTTATTTGCTTATACAATATTCCAGTCAAATTCACCCACAAAATGATTATTCCCCCTGCATAGAGACGAGACTCTTACCTCCAGTAATCCAGAGGTCTGTGAAAACCAAAGCTTCACATAGGAATTCTCTATAGTCAAGTCGGTGACAATGTTATCCAGCTCATTGACGTGGAACAGTCCATCAGGCAGGACGTTATTATTTCTGCCTCTAGTAAAGATGGTGTATTCAGCCTTCACAGACTCTGCATCATCAGCTTCTACAAGCTGGTAGACAGCCAGGCCAAGAGGTGGCAAGTGTGCCACAAAAGAGGCCTAAAGGGCAGGATTGGGGAGACAAGAGGTACAAGAAACTCTGAAGGGTTTATAATGAAGCAACAAAGTAAATGACCATATGTTTCCATTAACAACTCAAAAGCATTATTTTTTTGGCAAGAAGGAACCTTTACAGAAGACACAAAGGAGGATGCCCAGCTAAATTGTACTCCCTCATCCCTAAATGGGCGATTGCCCTCTCTTCGGGTTTCCGACCCCCTCCCGCTATGTGACCACTTTTCAGCTTTGCTGTCATTGTCTGAGTCATTGCAACTTTCCCAACACAAGTCTATGAGATTTAACGTTCGTTCAGATGTCTGACATTTTTCTCATGTGCAAAAAACAACCCGAGATGGTCACTATATTATAAATATACACATATATTATATATATATATATATATATATATATATATATATATATATATATATATATATATATATATATATATATATATATATATATATATATATAGAGATTTATATGTACACATTATAGCTTCTAAATCAATCCTTGGAAAAACAGACTAGACCTTAGAAGAGATCCAAGTACTGTCTGATTTTTGTCAGAGATACATAGACTTGCACTGGCCAATTTAATTCAACATTCAAATCACTGTCAGACAAGTCCCCATGCTTTCGTGAGGATCACTCAGCCTTAGAACAATAAATCAGTTATGTGACTTACTCAACAGACCGTCATAATCTCAACTGGTATCCATCAAAAACACGGATAGCACCCATACAAGAAAAATGGACGTCTGAACAAGGCCATACAAAAAAAGATGCATTTGCACAACTTTTTGGTCAACGGATTGCTCCCGGAGGCGTTCCAACAGATGATTACTGGAAAGGTGAACTTAGTTTAACATTGCTTCTTAGCATGGCATTTCCCTCTGTAGGTTTGTTTTAATTTTTTTATGACTAAGTGAGGTTTTATACCCAGCAGGAGGAAGCATGTAACAATCTATTGTGTAAGATTTTTCTTCTGCTAGGATTTGTCCTTGTTTTTACAAAAAAACAAAAGGTAAAAAGCATTAGTAGAAATTGGATCTAAATATGTCAAAATGTTCTGTTCTATTTGTTCTATCTAAAGTATAGCAGTATATAGACAAAATTAAGGGCACCTATTAATTTCAAGCACATGCTGGGTATTACAAGAGGACAAGATGGCAGCTGTTGTGGCCTTCAGCAGCCCCCAGCAGCACTGATAACTAGTGATGAGCAAGCACTACCATGCCCCATGCTTGGGTGCTCGAACGCGAAACGAGCAGGTCGGACGCTTGGACAGGCTCGACCCTAGCATTATAGCAGTCAATGGGAAACTAGCACTTTTCCAAAAGGAAAAAAAGACTTTTATAATGGTATTTTCTATCCAAGCACTGATTGGGCGAAGGTCATTGTGAAAGGAGGGATGAGCTGTGACAATAATCTATTGTGAATGGTAGATCTTATGTAATTGTTTATTGAAGTTTTGCTTTTCATTGCAATCCTGTCTGATTATAATAACACTACTAAAGTCTTCGGTACAGACTAGGCAGTATGAGCCTATTGTTAAGCTTACAGGCCAGTGTGAATATTGCAAGATGATGTTTTTTATGTAGTTAGATTGTCAATAAATTGCAAAATTGACAAAAACATTATCAAGTTTTTTTACAAATAGATTTACCATAAAACAAAATTTAGAAAACAATTCCAGTATTTTTTTTCCACCACTGGAATGGTGCTTTCAATTTATGCCTCTTGCCCCCAGTCTTACACTTCTACTTTAGCATCTTCACCCTTTTATTGACACCTCTGTAGTCTGCAGAAGTAATGTTGTCACAAGCTCTTGACACACGTCAGAGCCAGAACGAGGCTCTCAGACTTGTATTGAGTTGTGCCCTACAGAGTCACAAACTGCCGGAGACCGAAAAGAACAGTAGGGATAAAAGATGAAGACACTGGAGAGTGAGTATAAGGCTGGGAGCAGGCACCTTACATTAGAAGAAGCACCACTCCATCACTAAAATTTTAAAATAAATAAATTGTGGAGTGGTGCTTTAAAAATAATTTTTTTTGCCACTGTAATTATAAAACTTCTTAAATTAATGAAATGTTGCCTCGTAGTGTTGCTACGTAAATGGAACTTCGAAATCAGTTTAAGTGATTTACTACAATGTTGATAAATATGTTTTTCATGGACAATTGACTGCCAATTCTCTAAAATATCATCCCTCATTGTACTGGTCAGGGCCGTAAGCAAAAGATCTTCGAGTCACATACTACATGAAAAATCAGGCTGCCCTACAATGAATAACTCCTGTTCATGTAAAGAAGCATTTGAAGATATCCTGTTCCCATATTAAAAAAAATCAAGGGGACAGTGTGCGACATATATTCTACTGCTGAAACAATATGCCCAAATTAATAAAAAAGCAGCAATTACAATTTACACAGGCTATAAAAAACTAAGACGACAATTTATATCCACAGTTTAGCAATGCATATTTGCGCTAATACCTGATAAGTGTCTGGTGACATGGCTGTAGCGCCGTCCCATACCGCACTGATTTGCGCCTTTACAGTTTTTCCTGCAGCATTTAGAACTTTTGTTTTTGGCGAACTAACAAATACAGAAACCACTGAGATACGTTCTTGTTCAAATGGATTATAAATGGCAACAGACCTGTAAAAAGTAAATAAGTGAAACCATAACTAACAAGAAAAACAAAAATACATCAAATAGTCTCATATACCGTATTTTTCGGACTATAAAGGTACGCGCCTACGATCAGGAATAGCAGAGTTGTGGACGCAGTGTGTTTTCACCGTGTCAAAAACTCTGTGTTTTACAGTAGAAGCACTATGAATGGGACTTCTAGAAATCCCATGCCCACCGTGCTTCTTTTCTCTGCAGCGTAAACTGACTTGCGGCTTACTGAGCCGCAGCATGTCAATTTAAGCTTGTGGAGACGCGAGTGTTGTCTGCAGGGAGAGCACAGCAAAAGTCTACAGAACCCCAAACCCTGATCGTGGGCACGAACCGCTGCGTTCTCTTGCAGAGAATGCTTGTGTCTTCACAGAAGACACGCTGCGTCCTGGACACACTGTGTGCTGATCATGGGCACACACCCTAAGGGGGACTTTGCACGCTGTGACATCGCTACTGCGATCTCATCAAAGTCAAATCAAAAGTGACGCACATCCGGCACCGGTAACGACGTTGCAACATGTAAAGCCTAGATGCGCCGATAAACGATCGCAAAAGCGTCAAAAATCGGTGATCTGTGTAGCGCCGGTCATTTTCATAATGTTGCACCAATAGGAGATACGATGTTGTTCCTCGTTCCTGCGGCAGCACACATCGCTCTGTGTGAAGCCGCAGGAGCGAAGAACATCTCCTTACCTGCCTCTACCGGCAGTGCAGAAGGAAGGAGGTGGGCGGGATGTTTATGTCCAGCTCATCTCCGCCCCTCCGCTTCTATTGGCCGCCTGCCGTCGCACGACCCGCCCCCTTAGGAAGGAGGCGGGTCGCCGGCCAGAGCGATGTCGCAGGGCAGGTAAGTGCATGTGAAGCTGCGGTAGCGATAATGTTCGCTACGGCAGCTATCACAAGATATCGTATGTGCGACGGGGGCGGGTACTATCGCGCTCGGCATCGCTAGCCGATGCTAGCAATGTCGCAACATGCAAAGTACCCCAAGACGCACTTTTTTACCCAAATTTGGGAGTAAAATGGGGGTGTGTCTTATAGTCCAATTATACCTTGTATTGGACTTTGTTGTCCCTAGCTCAGTTTTCATTTTTTTCAAACAGCACTGGTAAAAAGAAAGAAAGACTGTGATTGGATTCTACAGTGAACAAAGACCATTTTTTTTCTAAAACTGTACTTCCTTTTATGGCCATACCAAGTTTGAATTGTTTTACTACTCTTCTACGATAAAAACTGTATAAAAACTGAATAAAAAAATAATTTGTTTTAAAAAAAAGGGAATTTAACATTCTTCATATAAGACAGCTTATGTGTCAATTAATGTGACTTTGGTGGTGACAGGCAGAGGGGTAGAAGGAGAGAGAGACTAAAGGTGGCTTTACATGCTACGAGATCGCTAAAGCGATCTTGTTGGCGTCACGGAATTTGTGACGCACATCTGGCCGCTTTAGCGATGTCGTTATGTGTGACACCTATGAGCGATGTTGAATCGTCGCAAAAACGTTCAAAATCGCTCATCGGTGACATGCCCCCCTCTTCCCAATTATCGTTGCTGCTGCAGTAACAATGTTGTTTGCCGTTCCTGCGGCAGCACACATCGCTATGTGTGACGCCGCTGGAACGCCAAACATCTCCTTACCTGCATCCACCAGAAAAGGAGGAAGGAAGGAGGTGGGCGGCATGTTCCGGCCGCTCATCTCCTCCCCTCCTTTTCTATTGGGCAGCGGTTCAGTGACGTCGCTGTGACGCTGAACGAACCGCCCCCTTAGAAAGGCGGCGGTTCGCCGAACACAGCGACGTCGTTGCACAGGTATGTGCGTGTGATGCTGCCATAGCGATAATGTTCACTACGGCAGCGATCACCACATATCGTGCCACCGACGGGGGTGGGTGCTATCACACACGACATCGCTAGCCGATGCTAGCGACGTCGCAGCGTGTAAAGCACCCCTTAGTTGCAATGTCTATATCTATCTATCTATATCTAATCTATATACAGTCAGGGCCAGAAATATTTGGACAGTGACACAAGTTTTGTTATTTTAGCTGTTTACAAAAACATGTTCAGAAATACAATTATATATATAATATGGGCTGAAAGTGCACACTCCCAGCTGCAATATGAGAGTTTTCACATCCAAATCGGAGAAAGGGTTTAGGAATCATAGCTCTGTAATGCGTAGCCTCCTCTTTTTCAAGGGACCAAAAGTAATTGGACAAGGGACTCTAAGGGCTGCAATTAACTCTGAAGGCGTCTCCCTCGTTAACCTGTAATCAATGAAGTAGTTAAAAGGTCTGGGGTTGATTACAGGTGTGTGGTTTTGCATTTGGAAGCTGTTGCTGTGACCAGACAACATGCGGTCTAAGAAACTCTCAATTGAGGTGAAGCAGAACATCCTGAGGCTGAAAAAAAAAGAAAAAATCCATCAGAGAGATAGCAGACATGCTTGGAGTAACCAAATCCACAGTCGGGTACATTCTGAGAAAAAAGGAATTGACTGGTGAGCTTGGGAACTCATAAAGGCCTGGGCGTCCACGGATGACAACAGTGGTGGATGATCGCCGCATACTTTCTTTGGTGAAGAAGAACCCGTTCACAACATCAACTGAAGTCCAGAACTCTCTCAGTGAAGTAGGTGTATCTGTCTCTAAGTCAACAGTAAAGAGAAGACTCCATGAAAGTAAATACAAAGGGTTCACATCTAGATGCAAACCATTCATCAATTCCAAAAATAGACAGGCCAGAGTTAAATTTGCTGAAAAACACCTCATGAAGCCAGCTCAGTTCTGGAAAAGTATTCTATGGACAGATGAGACAAAGATCAACCTGTACCAGAATGATGGGAAGAAAAAAAGTTTGGAGAAGAAAGGGAACGGCACATGATCCAAGGCACACCACATCCTCTGTAAAACATGGTGGAGGCAACGTGATGGCATGGGCATGCATGGCTTTCAATGGCACTGGGTCACTTGTGTTTATTGATGACATAACAGCAGACAAGAGTAGCCGGATGAATTCTGAAGTGTACCGGGATATACTTTCAGCCCAGATTCAGCCAAATGCCGCAAAGTTGATCGGACGGCGCTTCATAGTACAGATGGACAATGACCCCAAGCATACAGCCAAAGCTACCCAGGAGTTCATGAGTGCAAAAAAGTGGAACATTCTGCAATGGCCAAGTCAATCACCAGATCTTAACCCAATTGAGCATGCATTTCACTTGCTCAAATCCAGACTTAAGACGGAAAGACCCACAAACAAGCAAGACCTGAAGGCTGCGGCTGTGAAGGCCTGGCAAAGCATTAAGAAGGAGGAAACCCAGCGTTTGGTGATGTCCATGGGTTCCAGACTTAAGGCAGTGATTGCCTCCAAAGGATTCGCAACAAAATATTGAAAATAAAAATATTTTGTTTGGGTTTGGTTTATTTGTCCAATTACTTTTGACCTCCTAAAATGTGGAGTGTTTGTAAAGAAATGTGTACAATTCCTACAATTTCTATCAGATATTTTTGTTCAAACCTTCAAATTAAACGTTACAATCTGCACTTGAATTCTGTTGTAGAGATTTAATTTCAAATCCAATGTGGTGGCATGCAGAGCCCAATTCACAAAAATTGTGTCACTGTCCAAATATTTCTGGACCTATCTATCTATCTATATATATATATATATATATATCTATATCTATATCTATATATATATATAAATGTCTAGCTATAGATTGATCAATAAATATCTGTATATAACTATAAATACACACACACACACATTTGGGAAAAAAGAAAAAAAAAGTTAAAAATAATCTGTTTGCCCAATGAGAAAAAAAGAAAAAAAAAAAAAAAAAAAAGAAGATCACATGTTTAAGTCCTCTCAAGGGAGTAATAAAAATTGCAAAACTTCAAAATCTATTATTCATCTTAGATCATAGCTCCCAACCATGCCAGATTTAGCAGAACTGTCCTGATTTGCAGATTTGAGGGCTCTGTCACCGCCATCTCGGCAATTACGGATTTTGTCCCAGCTACTCCTCCTCCTCTTAGTGCATAAATTAAATTCTTCTCCTCTAGTTTTCCCCAAACGAAAACTTGTGATCTCTTAAATTCTCCTCCTCTCTAGTTCTGGCTGCTGTGACTATCACTATTATGCACACACACATTATATACATCTATGATCTTAGGTTCGGATTATTAATACTTCCACAGTGCTGTGTATTATACAATCAGGACGACCCACCGGCGGGATTTGATCGGCTGTGGTGCAATGGCAGACCCAGAGGCTTTCATTTGCCAAAGCAACACAAAATAACCCAAAGATTGCACTGTGAGGGTGCCAGTGGGAGGCTATAGGGAACTCTCCTCCTCTCAAAATCCTTATGTGATGCATGGATACTGAGGATTTTGTATGAGGCTTTAAACTGCAAGGATCAATGAGAACACCAGTTCTAGCAGTTATAGTAGGATCCTGGCTGGGAATATCAGCAGCTGCAGCTTCTGTACCGTGTGATCAGCATGACTTATATGAGTCATGGAACACAAAGTGACAAGTGCTCATAATTTATATGTACGTCACATAGCATTAAGTGGTTAAAATCTCAAAAAGTTATATTCTCAGAAAGATTTTAATTATATTTGTACCTGTTGGCGGATAAATATCACACCCTTATACTGAAATGCTAGAAAGTACAAAATATGTGAACTAATGGAGCGGACATCTATAGCCACACAACCGAAATATAACTTTTATATATATATATATATTTCAATTATGTAAAGACTAGAAGGTGGCCTGATTCTACGCATCGGGTATTCTAGAATTTACGTATTGTGTAGTTAATGTATGATTTTTGTTATATATATAGATGTTGTGGTCTGTAGTTACCAAGTGTTTGTGTAGGGCGCTGTACATGTTCTGGGTGTTGTCTGGGTGTGGCAGGGGGTGAGAGCGGTGTTGTATGTGTGTTGCGTTGTTTGTGGAGCGCTGTGTGTCTCTAGCGTTGTGTGGGTGTGTGTGTGTTGCGCGGTTTGTGTGGGTGTGGTGTGTTTTGGGGGGGGAGGTATGTTTTGTGCAATGTGTGTATGTTGTGTGGTATGTGCGTATATTTATGTATGCCGCGGTGTTTGTGTGTTGGGTGTTGTGTGTGTGCAGCGTTGTCTGTGTGTGTGTGTGTCTGTGTAGGGTGGTGTTTGTGGTTCCCAGTGTGTGTGTGGTGTGTTTGTGTGTGTGTGTCTTGGGGGGAGGTGTGCACCTCCCATCGTGCTCCATCCCCCATGCTGCGCACCCCCCATCGTGCTCCATCCGCCATGCTGCGCACTCCCAAACGTGCTCCATCCGCCATGCTGCGCACTCCCAAACGTGGTCCATCCGCCATGCTGCGCACTCCCAAACGTGCTCCATCCGCAATGCTGCGCACTCCCAAACGTGCTCCATCCGCCATGCTGCGCACTCCCAAACGTGCTCCATCCGCCATGCTGCGCACTCCCAAACGTGCTCCATCCGCCATGCTGCGCACTCCCAAACGTGGTCCATCCGCCATGCTGCGCACTCCCAAACGTGGTCCATCCGCCATGCTGCGCACTCCCAAACGTGCTCCATCCGCCATGCTGCGCACTCCCAAACGTGCTCCTTCCGCCATGCTGCGCACTCCCAAACGTGCTCCATCCGCCATGCTGCGCACTCCCAAACGTGGTCCATCCGCCATGCTGCGCACTCCCAAACGTGGTCCATCCGCCATGCTGCGCACTCCCAAACGTGCTCCATCCGCCATGCTGCGCACTCCCAAACGTGCTCCATCCCCCATGCTGCGCACCCCCCATCGTGCTCCATCCCCCATGCTGCACCAGCATCAGCCTCTCTGCCCCCAGCATCAGCCTCTCTCCTCCCAGCATCAGCCTCCCAGCCTCCCTCCTCCCAGCCTTCCCCAGCATCAGTCTCTCGCCTCCCAGCCTCCCCCAGCATCAGCCTCTCTCCTCCCAGCCTCCTCCAGCATCAGCCTCTCTCCTCCCAGCCTTCCCCAGCATCAGCCTCCCCCTCCCAGCCTTCCCCAGGATCAGCCTCTCTACTCCCAGCCTCTCTCCTCCCAGCCTCCCCCAGCATCAGCCTCTCCCCTCCCAGCCTCCCCCAGCATCAGCCTCTCTCCTCTCAGCCTCCCCCAGCATCAGCCTCCCCCAGCATCAGCCTACACCCTCCCAGCCTCCCCCAGCATCAGCCTACCCCAGCATCAGCCTCTCTCCTCCCAGCCTCCCCCTCCCAGCCTCCCCCAGCACGCCGTGCTCCTCTGCCGACACTCACAGATCCGATCGCATACACTCACACACACTCACACATCAGAACACACTCACACACATCCGATCGCATACACTCAGACACACACTGACGATATCACACATACGCGCTCACACTCACAACATCCGGAGATACCACATGCTTCTGGCCATGTGATCCTCCGGCAGGTCCTGGAAGGTCACTCCACAGTATCGCCGCCGAGAAGCAAGCGATATCCCAGGATGTTGTGAGTGTGTGGATGCGATGTGATGTGTGTGTGAGAGTGAGTGTGATCTGATGTGTGTGTGTGTGTGTTGTTATGTGTGTGCGTGTGTATGTTCCGCCGCTGCAGGACCTTGAAGCGCTGGTAACTATGCTACCATGGTTACCAGCGTATCCCGTCCCCCGCTCGCACGGGAGCCCACACCAGCATACGGCGGCAACCCCAGCAATGCGAGGGTATGTGTCGGCTGGGTTGGCGGCGTACGCTGATGTGGGCTCCCGGGGGTACAGTACTCACCTGGGAGTCGTGGCTCCTTGTCGGTTCGGGGAATGCGTGTGGGGGGCGGGGCCAGAGCGAGCGTGCATTGTGTGAGGGGGGCGGGGCGTGGCCGAGTTGCCAATGCGTGCAGGGTGCCGGGGCGAGAGGCCAATCCGTGGGGGGGCGGAGCCTGGGCGAGCGGCCGGCCAATCCGTGTGCGGGCGGAGCCTGGGCGAGCGGCCAATCCGTGCGGGGGGGCGGGGCCATGGCGAGCCCAGCGGCCAATCAGCTTTGTGTCACCGTAAGGACACAAATTTGGAGCAAGACAGTCAGACAGAATAAGGCAATTATATATATAGATTCGATCATCGGTCCAGCTGTATTTTCTAAATAATTATTTGAAAAGCACCATAGGCAAGTTAGATTATTCACTTTTACTGGCAGAGATAATTTTCCGTCCTAATTTACTCACCTTGGCTGCCCAGACACCTTGATGACTGTCTTTTGCGGTAATGAATCCTGTGCTTTCTGCACATCATCCTGTAAAATAAAATACTTTCAGTAAATAAAGAGTATTAAATAAATCAAAGGATATTAAAAAAAAAAAATCTGTATCAAGTCAGTGACTAAGGATTTCAATTGGTTATTCAGAGGAGAAAAAAAAAAAAATCAGCCTTGGTCAGATGAAGATCATACAGCGTGTCACAGATACAGAACAGCTATTACATAAGGTTCACATGGGGAAAGATTTCACCCTTTGGAAGTAAACAAAAGAAGCCATTCAGACAGCAAGCAACTTGTGATCAATGTGCGGAGGGAAAAAAAACATGTACAAATTAGATGAAAAACAATTATACTATATATATTATACACATAAAAATATATATTACATTATATATAAATATATATATATATATATATACACACACACACACATATATATACATGTATATATATATATATGTGTGTGTGTGTGTGTGTGTGTGTGTGTGTGTGTGTGTGTGTGTGTGTGTGTGTGTGTGTGTGTGTGTGTGTGTGTGTATGTATATATATATATATATATATATATATATATATATATATATATATATATATATATATATATATATATATATATATATATATATATATATATTAGATAGATATACATATATTATACATATACACACACACATATACATATATATATATATTATATATATATATATGCACACACACACACACACACACACACACACACAATAGATGGGATCCCACACTTTTTTTTTAATCATTTGATTTATTTAAAAAAAAAAAAAAATGATGATGTGGGGTCCCCCCATTTTTCTAATACCAGCCAAGGTGCAGCAGACAAATGGGGCTGATATTATTAGGGTGGAAAAGGCCATCGTTATTTGGCCCTTTCCAGCCTTACAATAGCAGCGCACAGCCGCCCCAGAAGTGTCACATTCAAATAATGCGCCAATTCTGCCGTTGGACCCAGCTCTTCCCGAGCAGTGTGATAGCCGGTGATCGGTGAGTATGTAGTGCTTGGGGAGAAAGAGAGCGCAAGAGACACCGACAGACACCCGGACACAAACACGCCAAAATCACTCCAGCATTGATTTTGTCATTCTTGAACTAAGTTGGTGAGCTATGTTTTTGTTGACAAAACCGCAGGTAAAACGCATGCAAAAATGCATGCCAAACGCACCAATTTGATAGCATGCATTTTTCCTTGCGTTTTTGATGCCCTCATTGATTTCAATGGGTGACAAATGTTGACAAAATGCAAGAAAGAATGAACATGCTGCTTCTTTTTTGTCACAAACTTTTGACAAAAAAAAAAAAACCACTGACAAACTGCAATGTGCGCACAGCAAATCTGACTTCTCAGACTTTGCTGGGAACTCAGATGTCCGAAAGTTCTAACAAAACTGCAACAAAAAAACCGCAACAAACGCATTAAACAAATGCAGCGTACGTATCCTGCTTTCTGAAGAATACATTTATTTACAACAAAAATGAGCATGTGAGTGGTGACTAAAATGATGCAACAAATCACAGAAAAGCAAAAAAAAAAAAAAAACAAAAAACAAAAAAAAAACAAAACCCCAAAACAGGCATTTAAAGGAGTAAAGAGCACCATTGTAATATCTCAGCCAATACTGGGCAATGAACAATTGATTTACTGGCTGGACCAAAATTTATGCCTATTATTGATCTCCTGAAAACATAAAACGATTCATCCCTACTCCATGTTTCATGTCGTACTTTACATCTACAACAGTGGTTCTGCTATTTTTCCCACCAAAGCATCAGACGCCAGACAGAAAAAGGGATATTGATCAAGCTGGTCAAAACTTATACAGCAGGTATTAGTTGTGCCACAGATCCACCAGTTGAGGTTTCAGCTTATAAAATGTGTATAATATATTATATCTGTGTTATGGCCAAAAGTGTTGGCATCCTTGAAACTGTTCAAGAAAATTAGGTATTTCTCCGGGAAAATTATTGCTATTACACATGTTTTGTTATACACATGGTTATTTCTTTTGTGAGAATGGGAACAACACAGAAAGCTAAAACAGAGAAAAAAGAAAAAAGGCAAACTGGACATAATTTCACACAAAACCCCAAAAATGGGCCAGACAAAATTGTTGACACCTCTCCATAATCGTGGGTAAAAAACTCTGTTTCAAGCATGTGGTGCTCGATCAAATGGAATGAGGAATATAACCCAGTACCTACAGTCAAATAAGGTGGAGGTTCAAAGATGTTTGGGGGTTCTTTTACGGCCTCTGGCACTGGGTGCTTTGACTGTGTGCAAGAAATCATAAAATCTGAAGATTAACAAAGAATTTTAGGTGTCAATGTAGTGCCTAGTGTCAGAAACCTGGACTTGCGTCCCTAGATCATGGCTCTTCTAGCAGGACAATGGTCCCAAACATACTTCAAGAATCATCCAGAAATGGATGGAAACAAAGCACTGCATAGTTCTGAAGTGACAGCAATGATTACAGCTACAGAGGTGGAAGAAGCTTGTTGATTGTTATAAGAAGAAGTTATTTATTCCAAAGAGTGTGCAACCAAATATTGAGTTGGGGGTGCCAACAATTTTGTTTGGCCCATTTCTGTGATTTTATATGACATTATGTCAAATCTGCCTTCTTTTTCTCTGTTTTTATTTTCTGCTGTTCCAATACACACAAAAGGAAGTAACTACGTGTATAACAAAACGCTTAATTGCAATAATGTTCTGTGAGAAATACTTCATTTTCTTGAACAATTTCAATGTAGATACACTTATTATCTATATGTATAATTGCCTTATTCTGTCTGCCTGTCTTGCTCCAAAATTGTGTCGTTACAGTGACAACTGTCTGATTGGCCGCTGGGCTCGGCCTGGCCCTCCCCCCCCCACGGATTGGCCGCTTGCCTCGGCCTGGCCCCGCCCCCCGCATGGAATGGCTGCTCGCCCCGGCCCTCCGCACTCATCGCCCGCTCCAGCATACACCGACTCCCGGTACACATGTGCAGGGAGCCGGCATACGCTGACGCCTCGCCCGCTCGGCCCCGCCCCCGACACACGTTGGCACGCTCGGCCTCGCCGCCGGCGGCTCGCTTGGCCCCGCCCGCGGCACACGTTGGCCCGCTCGGTCCCGCTCCCAGCACACGTTGGCCCGCTCAGCCCCGCACCCGGCGACCCGCTCGGCCCCGCCCCGGCACACGTTAGCCCACTCAGCCCCGCCCCGGCACACATTGGGCACCTATACACCTCCCCCCCAGGACCACTCCTCCCATTATACTCCTCTTCCCCCAGGACTACTCCTCCTGTTATAGTCCTCCTATTATACTCCTCTCTGAGTATAATAGGAGGACTATTATAGCATGGAGGATGGAGCACGATGGGGGGTGCGCAGCATGGAGGATGGAGTACGATGGGGGGTGCACAGCATGGGAGATGGAGCACGATGGGGGGTGTGCAGCATGGGAGATGGAGCACGATGGGGGGTGTGCAGCTTGGGAGATGGAGCACGATAGGGGGTGCGCAGCAGGGGAGATGGAGCACGATAGGGGGTGCGCAGCAGGGGAGATGGAGCATGATGGGGGGTGCGCAGCATGAGGGATGGAGCACGATGGGGGGTGCGCAGCATGGGGGATGGAGCACGATGGGGGTGCACACCTCCCCCCAAAACACACACCGCCACACGCGCACCGCACAACACACCACACCACACACATACTGGGAACCACAAACACCGCCCTATACAGACACCCACACACACACCGACAATGCCGCACACACACACACACACACACACACACAACACCCAACACACAAACACCGCAGCATACACAAATATACGCACATACCGCGCAACACACACACATACCGCGCAACACACACACATTGCACAAAACATACCTCCCCCAAAACACACACATGCAGCCCACAGCCACACCCACACAAACCGCGCAACACACACAGCACCACACACACACAATGCTGCAGACACACAGCGCTCCACAAACAACGCAACACACAAACACCGCTCACACCCCTCCCCCCAGACAACACCCAGAACATTTACAGTGCCCTACACAAACACTTGGCAACTACACACGACAACATCTATATATACACACATGGTTATAGTTCTTTTTTGGCTTTTATATTACATGCTTGATCTATAACTGTAGGATTTAAATGCAGGAGTAAGCAGAGTCAATGTAACACTGTAAATAACCCACCATACTGAAGAATGGAGCTGATGGATTATAGATGTATGTTCCTTTATCTTTGAGAATCAGAAGATGTGTAGCATCTACGATCACCTTCTTCAGATTCATCAAAGAATGGTAAAGCCTATGGGAGAAAAAAAGGAAAAAAATAAAATTACAATATTTAAATGACCTACATTACCCATCTAAAAACAGTAAACATTTTTTCCTGTCACTGGAATATACACTCAGCATTTAAATTGAAATTCCAAGGAAAGGTTGTGGAATTATGAAAATCACAGAATCTACAGACACGTTAATATGCAATCAATGAGAAAAATGGAAACAAAAATGATTAAAACATCTCGATTTATCCAGTATCTAGTTTAAGGACCACACGCATTCAGATAGTTACATACATTGGCAGACAACCATTAATACATCTCATTGATCGCATGAGGACTGTTTTACCACACTGAATGCACTTGGGCACATAAGTCATCAAGATCCTCTTCTGTCAGCTCCTTTTTGCAATATTGCTTGTAATATTGTGAGTAGCCTGCTTGGCCTAAATGTGATCTACCATGACCAGCAGAATCTTCGAACTTTACTCCCATCGTGTACATCTGGGATGTCATTGGTGCACAATTGCAAAAGGAAGCTTAGCATGCCTATGTACATACAGGATACCAGAACATTACTCAGACAACCATTAATAACCTAATTATTAGCATGTCATTCTCTTCATTCCACAACTTTTCTTCTTTGGTGATGAAATTTTAACGTTGAATGTAGTGTAGGGGCTTTCAAAATAGAATTTAGTATTCCTGTTAAAGGCAACACCAAGCTCTGATTAGTCATAGTGAGGGAATATTTCAGTAGAGCATACGTGTGCCAGGAATGAGTTCAGACAAGAGGAGAGATCTTTACCTGGTGCCATAATCCACTACAACCCAGTCTTTAGCTGTTCCAGTGATTGCATCATGATGCTGGAAAAGTCCTAAATTCCTCCTGGCTTCTGTTAATAATTTGTAATGTTCTCCTGTTGGGAACGCCTCGAGTTTGCGGTTTCTTTGAATATGCACTTGTGCCAATGAATACAGTATCTCAGCAGATCTGAAAATGAAAATATGGAATTACACAAATTAAATTCTGTAAAACAAACACAAAGTGAGATCTTTAAAGAGAATCTATCCAGGCGATCCACCTCCTCCTCCAGACTGCTTATCTGGTCATCCTCCAAACTGTTGCTCATAAAAAAATTACAGTTTTAATCCATGTGCAAATAAGGCTTAAAAGGGGTTTCCCACAAACAAAGTTAATTTAAACTATTTTTAATCAATAAATCTTGGAATAATAATAATTCTACAATTAGAGGGGTTTAAAAAAAAAAAAAAAAAAAAAAAAAAAAAAATGATGTTCCGGTGCTGAGATTATCTTATATATGTGACCCTGCTATATTCTGTGTAATGGCAGTGTCTGACCACACAGAGACATGGTGTGATCATACCACATCACCTGGGATGGGGAGGAGGGAACAAAGTGTACAGACTGGAAAACACAAGATCGCAAATTATTACTTGAGGTAAAACATTTTTAAAAAAATGAGTAGACAAATGCTTTACCTCACAAAAAGAAATCAGCTGCGATCCTATGCTGTACTATCTTTATACTCTTATGTCCACCCCTTCCCAGGAGCTGTGGTATGATGCAGACCATGTCCCTGTACAGTCAGACACGTCCATTACACACTACATAGCAGGACACATAAAATCTCAGCACAGGATCTTTTTTTTTTATCATCCAATTGTGGAGATTATTATTTCCCCATGACCTAATGATTAAAATTAATTTTAAAATGAACTTCGTTGGTGGGAAAACCCCCTTTAACTGCTCCGGGAGTGTCAAAATACGTCTCCCTGGCTCTAGTCCTCACCCAATTTTCAAGCACCTAGCTCCAATCTGTGCTGTGTGGAAGGTGCATAAAAGCCAATTGAATTAAATATAGAATAAATAGAATATTATATTATATATATATATAGATATATATATATATATATATATATATATATATATATATATATATATATATATATATATATATATATATATATACATACATATATATATAATTAGCTGCATGTGTACCATCCTGAGAGGGGCCCGGCCGCTTCTCCGCTGCTCGGGCCGAGGCGCTCGAGGTCCGGGCTCGGTTTGTCGGTGGCACGAGCGCCTCCGGACCGGGGGACACGACACGACACGTCGCTCTGTTAAGGGAAGGCAGTGGCGGGGGTGGTGCGGGACGAGGCGTGCAGCCGGGGGAGGGCCGCGCCATCGTCTCACGGGTCGTGACGCCACCCACGGGTCGTGGTGACGGGATGCACCACCGCTGCGACTGGAGTGAAGGCAGGATCGTCCGGGATCGGTGTTGCGGCCGCAGCCTAGATGTTAGCCCCTCCGTGGGTGGGGCCCGGTGGGGGACTGGAAGGGCTGATGTTGTTGTCGGGGTGCAGGGTGCCGTGTCGCGGTGTAGTTTCGTGCCCGGATGGCACTGGTGTACTCACGATTAATTCACACTCCGAGTCACTGGTAAACCAAAGTTCGGATATGGTCGGTTCCCGCGGCCGGCTGCTGATGTCCCCTGTGGGGTTGATGGTGGCCCCTTTCCCGTGCACCTCTGGTCTGGCCCGTCGGGTGTTTGGCCCTTGGCGGTGGCGCTCACTCGGTCTCGGTGGGCTTTTGCCTTCTTTCGGGACTTTGGGTGTGGATGAATCGGTGAGGTCCAGCCAGCAATCAGTCAATTCGCCTATACTCAGTGGCTTCTAAGCTAGGACTGGCTCTGAGTACCCGGTTTCTGGTGCTCCGGTACACGGTTGACTCCCCGGTTCAGGATGGGCGTGCTCCAACCCAGGCCCGGTCCATACGGTTCTGCCGGTTGCTGTACCGGTACTCCTGCAGGCGGCCACCGTTTGCCTGCCTGACGTTTTCAAGGGGCCCAGGCTCCTACCCGGGTCTTTGACAGCTCTGCTCCTCTACCACTTCACTCTCTCTCTTTAGAACTTGTCTAACGGTTTGTATTTCCTGCCTCAGGACAGTAGTCTCCTCGGTGGGCGTGCCTTTCCGCCTGACTCCGCACACCTGGTGTGCCCTACTGGCCCCGAGGGAGGCATCAGGTCTCCCTTTCGGGTGATGTGTGTGTGACCACACAGGGGGTGGGGGTGTGTGTGTATGTGGTAGGTGTTATTACCTGTGACCCCTGGGGTCCAGGGCGTCACACATGAATTGTCAAAAATCGGGTTAGGTCCAGAGGAGTAATAAAACAGGAGGTATCAATCATTGTGTCAGTTATCTCCACTTGTTGCAAACTGAGAGGGCCAAAATCTTTGAACTTAGAAACCTTGGATTTAGCACTCTGGCAGATTTCAATGTATGTAGGCCAAAACGGCTGCAATGTTTAAAGTTGCAAGTCCTAGTAGCTGGGAGAATTACGATAAACTGGAATGAGAGCAAGAGGTGCAAATAGGTGCAGCTCTGTATGGATGGATCATCATATTAGTAGAATGGTACGTGGTGATCCAGTCTGTACATGTGAAGTTGGACATCATATACCAAGCGTAAGTTGTCAAAAGAGTGTCTACACAAACCATCAGAAGGTATTTGCCCGATATTGGGCTATGAGACAGATGTTCAGCTACAGGTGCTCCATGCAAACAAACATTCTCATGGTGCAAAGCAAGGTGACAATGGTGGATGGAATTGAAGTTATCTACTCCCACTTTTAAATTGGTTGCAACTAGAGCTAGAGATCAGTCTGGAAACCACATGTGCAATGATGAGAAAAGACTATCACACACTGGTCCTACTTATGGGATTATGTTGCATGGTGACAATGTACAGTAGCCAGACGCCTGTAGTCTTCATCCCAGGTACAGTAACACCTCAGTTACATGGATTTGGACATGGAAACCGTAGTACAGCTATTTCTCCAAGATCTTTCCATTAGATGTTTTTCAACATGACACATCCAGGCTGTGTGTTTCTTGTAATACTGTGAGCAGTTCGTATTACTGAAGACTGCTACCATGGCCTACAGCATCTCTGGAGTCGTTACCTATCAAGCACATCCAAGAGGCAATTGCCCAAGTGCATTTAGCCTGGAAGACACTGCTCAGTCATAATAACCTGAATGATACCAGTCAAAGCATCTAATGGAATTTTTGTATACTAACTGTATAGGGAAAGATTGATGATAATTCGATAATTCTGTCCCCATACATGGGGTAATGATTTTAATGCTGACATACAATGATTTTATGGCAGCATAAAAGAGCCAATCTCAAGCCGAACGAGTCTTTTGCCAAACGGCAGCATGTTTACACAGGCCCAAGAATTCGTCTTCCCATGAACATCCGTATGCAGATTATCGGCCTGTGTGAATGAGTGTTAAGAAAAGTGACAATCTGCAAATTATCAATGACCGAAAAGAGGAAAAATCCCTGTAATGTAAGAGTTATATCTATGGAAACTGTTTTTTTTTGTCAATATTCTAGTAATAGTAGAATTATTATAAAGAATGCAGAAATTACATCCATTGTAGTAGTGGCATAAGAATTTTCTAAGCAATATGTGTATGAGATATCACAAAGCAATAATTCATAACTTTCTCAGGCATACATGAAATATTTTTCTCTTTATATTACATTTTACTCTAGGTTATTCCTATGTATAACCATTCTTTATACTGTTATTAAATGAAAATGTAATTTCGGTTGATGTATTACTTTAATCATAATGAGGCAGATGTAATTCCACAACTGGATGTCCTGAGAGATTCAAGACAAGAAACTAAAAATTATCCAAAAAATAGAGATTCTTTTCTTTTTGGCACCTGAATGGTTCAAGTCCTCTGAAACATGTCGGTGCAGCCTAATTATGGACATTGGAATTCTGCTATGTATTACCCAGGGTTTAATTGCACGATGCTTGTATAAACAAGTGACTGACATTTCCTTGTTATTGAAAATCCTCTCAGTCCTGTTTTATTGTATCTGCCTTATTCCGCAGTATCTGAGAGTGGACACTACCCCCCAACGGTGCAATGACGCCAAGCAGAAATATATAAGGCTGGGGAGTGGGGTATTCTTGCACAAGACCCTTTAATGGGAAACCTTAAGTGCTGCCATTGAACAGATTGCGTAGAGTTAACCTATCCATTTAGAGCGAGTGTCTGCTAACTAAAAAAAAGAAAAATGTCCCTTAAGAAGGCAACATCATGAAATAGAACCTCAGAACTAGAGATGGGAGAATCGAGATGCAGGACTTCAATCCATCAACCAGGGAAGTACACCCTGACCTCTAGATAGGAAGCCTGTGAATTTCCTTACCTCCCGGCATTCTGGCCTCCTCTGATTATCTAGACTGCCATGACTTCTATGTACACGGCACTTCTGTGCGTAGGTGCTCAAGTAGGATGCAGTCCCGTATGCAGCAAAGAGCAAATACTCGGCACTCAAATATAAACTGGTATTTTCAGTAAGCTTGATCAGATACAGCACAGACGTTTCGGTCTAACATAGACCTTCATCAGTGTGCAGTGTAGATGATCTGCTCAGCTTGTGAGTGAAAGTAGCGCTGGTGTAGATCACACGGTGTCCACTTCTACGTGCGTCCTGCCACAATGATGATGTCGCACCAGCTCTGACTAATGAAAAGGCGATCCGGGAATGTTGAGAGTTAAGAAAATTTGCAGATCTCCTGTCCTGCACTCACAGACTACTGCCCCGGCCAATGGACCAGAGCCCTAGGTATCGATTCTCCCATCTATAATAAGAGCCATTGCTCACTTTTCAAATTCCTCCCACGACTATGGTAAATGTAAGTATCACTGCTGAGAACACGCCAATGGACTAGGCAGGGATAATGGCATTTAACGCTTGAGAATGTTGAGTGATTTGCTGCAGTGGTCATGTGGATCGATGCAATGTCACCACTGAAGGACAACTAAACTCAAAGTGTCCACATTGGAAAGTAGGAGATTGGATATATTTTATATGTTATCACTTTGTCGATTGTTAAGATTTGGTTGAAATCCCAAATAACCCCTTTTATAAATAAATCCACAACTAAAGCAAGTTCAAAAACAGCAGTGTGTGTTTAAACAGTTAAAGACAATGAAGAACACTTGAAGGTAACATGCTTTACTAAAACCTCACCATAGTTGCCTCTTTTTGAATACTAATGTAATGTCCTTGAGAATTATCCAAGGCTGTGACAGTTGTGACAAGACATATTAAGGCTGCTTAAGAAGGCATTTATGAGCTTTGTTCTTCCAGTGCATTATTCATAGAGGCAAATGGGGAATATAATACTTTCCCTTATTTAAGGCTTTTTTTATAGTAAGGTATTATTTCAATCAAAATTACAATGAAGCCGGGCTATAATCACGGTGCTTTAATTGCACTTACAGGATTCCCTAATTGAATGTAACATTAAAAAACAAACAAGTAATAAGTAAATTTTAGTGCAGCTACTTTATTGCATTCCCAATTATAGAGTTGTATTCATGCTGGAAAAGTCACAGGCAATATAAAAGCCTTGATTGTTCATATTAATTACACTCTTATGGCGAATAAAAACATTGTCATTGTCATTTTTATATTAAACAAAGTAATAAAAGAAAAAGCTCTGCATTGTGCCAATTAGAAGTAGTACCAACCGATATACAGCCAAAGTACTGTATATCCATGAGCATCCATGCAACTAATGCACAGTTCTACCTGGGGAAAAGGTGTCATGTGGTTATTATAGGTTATGTCTAGGTCCCCAAAGGCAATTTGCGTTTTTTAATACACTGTACACTAATTTCGGTGTCTAGATGTTCACTGGGTCCTAACGAGTTCTTATTTTGCTTCTCACTTCAGCCGTTATCTCACCGCTTCTTACACGAGCACACAATTCAGGGGACAATGGAAATTCTGCATTCATTGCACCCCAAACACTCTGCTCATTCATGCAGGCATCCATATGTACAAGTATGTGGAAAGCCAAAAATTGCACGTTGTAGTTATTCTTTCCAATGTCACCATATGAAATGTCATACCATCATAATTGAAATTCCCCCCTTTAAAAGTAGAATTTTTAGCATTGCTGCTTTTTTATATACAGGTATATTATTTGCAATGCCACAAGCAGAGTACAGACTGCTATAAGCAAAAGCATGCATTCTGCTATGTTCTCAAGTATTACAGTTGGTTTGGGCTTCTGATATAGCTGATAAGTGTTTGCTTTCAATACTTTAACACTTAAAGGGGTATTTCCATCTCCAAGATCCTACCCCAATATGCAGTAGGTGTTACAATATTAGCAAATACCTCCAAATAGAAATGTAGTATAGTCCTTCTGATATAGACATGTCTCTTACCTCATGTGCACGGCATTGCAGCTTAGGTATACATGGTTATGACCACGAACAACTAACTGCCACTATATGGCCTTGTGCCCACAGGGCTTTTTTCATGCTTTTTTCCTTGCTTGTTTTTAACCGATAAAAAGCAAGGAATTACATCCCAGGAAAGTCTATGAGAATTGTGATGTGCTGTGCCCACAGTGCTTTTTTTCCTTGCTTTATTTGTTGCTGAAAAAAGAAGTGAATTGTTGCAGCTTTTTCCCCTATCTCAATACATAAGAAGAAGCATGAAAAGCAGCATGAAACAAGCATGAAAAAAAAGCATGAAAAAAAAAGCTTTTTTTGTGCTGAAAAAACCCCCACTGTGGGCACATATCCTATGAGTGGATGTAACCATAGATGCCTAAGGTGCAGTGCCCTGCACATGAGGTAAGAGACATGGTTATATCAGGAGAACTATGCTACATTTCTAATTGAAGGTATTTGCTATTATTACAACTACTACATATTGGATTAGGATCTTGGAAATGGGAACCACCCTTTAAAACCGTTCACCCATGCAGAAGTCGTGGTTCATTCGTGACTCTGCTGACGGGAACACAACAGTCTTGTATGTGCGTAAGATGCAGTGCAGTTCAGCAGCCGGTTTAGACATCGCAGACCATAAATGTCGGATGTAAGAAAAAAGCCATAGAATAAACCCACAATCTGACGTGGATTTTACTGGCAGAAAATACTCATGTGGATTTATTGAACAGATAATTTTTCCCAACATTATTATAAAATGATAAATTTGGCACATTTTCAGAACTGAAAATACATGAAAAACAAACATGATGTTTCACAACCCTCCAAATCAGGATACATATACAGCAAAATATATGAATAGACTGAATAATTGGAGACTTGCCTTAAATGAGACTCCATGACTCGTTCTATGCGTTTATAGAAAGGCCGTGAGGTAAAATACCCGCTCCAATAGTGATCATCCCTGTCTGCGTATGTGAAGAAATCGCCATTTAAAACTGGGAAGAAGGATGGGCTGCTGGACTCATCAATACTGGTCGTTCTTCTCAGAGCTTTAAAAAAATCTGACAGGGTACCAAACTTTGCCTAAAAAAGGTTAAATATATATAAGACATTGAAAAAACTATTACAAAAAGTTGTAATTTTTTAGGCAGCTATATATATTTTATATATATATTATAGGCATAATAATAAATACAAATAAATACAGGTATAATTAATTCTGACACGTGGACACTTTTCCCAGTCTATATGAAATGCATATAAGGAATATATAAAATAAAAAAGTTGAGTAACACTGTAAACAGTGAGCTCCAACTATAGGACCAAAAATAATGAATATAAAAAAAAAAAAAGCAGATAACTAATCTAGGTAAAGCAAGTCCTTAGATGTTAAAGTCAGAGAGAGGTGCAGGAGCTGAAGAATCACTTTATGTAACTGTCAGAATGGTCTTCATGGTCCTGCACAGTATACATGATATATAGACTGGCATTTCTCCTGGCAAACATAGATTGTAGCACTGTGCATGAGACTGGGACTACTTGCCCCAGATGTTATCACCTAAGGCCAAGTGAAGCTTGGAAGCCCCAACAGAACCACTGAACGGGGAGAGGAACGCAGTGTGAAAGAAGCCTAAACCAAACTAGGGGTGCAACTGTCAGAGGAAAAGTATAATAGAAACACGTGCACTACTTCTGCATTTTTTT
Organism: Anomaloglossus baeobatrachus; assembly: GCF_048569485.1. NCBI lineage: Eukaryota > Metazoa > Chordata > Amphibia > Anura > Aromobatidae > Anomaloglossus > Anomaloglossus baeobatrachus. The sequence continues at coordinate 9,945 of NW_027443791.1, read as the reverse complement.
ACCCACTCATGGTTTTGGCTTTCAAATACGGAGGTATCACCAAAATACTGAACGTGTGCATGTGGCCTAAAAGGGTTCTCCATTGACAACTTTTACAGCCTATTGGAGTTAGTAAGAATAAAGTTTTACTTACTGACCTTTTCTGCTGCTCCTGGTCTTTTTGGACTTTTTTGATCTCACAATCTATGGCAGTGACATAACAGTCACAAGACCGCTGCAGCTCAGCAGATCTAGATGACCGAAGCCGATAATCACAGTGATTGGCAGCAGCGGTCATGTGTACAGATGAGAGAACCCGAGGTTTGGTTTCGAACCGAACACCAACTTAAAAAAACAAAGCTTGGGTTCGGAGTTTGGATGCTTTATGTGTAAATTTAATTGCGCGAGCAGCTCTGTGCTGTGTTCAGGTACACTTGGTGCTCAGCCCTGTGCGAGCCATTTGCAGTGTTTGAACGGTGCACAATGGGGGTAACAGCGTGATCAGATGTAAAAAAAAATAAAAATATGAAAAAGCTTACCCAGCCTCCCTTGAAAGTGACCTACTTATGTCTGGTTGTACTGTATGTGGGCGGAGACAAACTGCCGATCAGCGATTCCGAACCTCCTCGGGCCAAGTTCGGACCAGTGGATGTTCTGTTTGCTGCCAGTGAACCAAATCTCCAAAGGTTTGCTCACCTTTAGTCATGTGCGCTACAGTCCTGAAATCACTGACAAAGCCTGTAAACCCCTGGAGCAGCAGCAGGGAGCCAACACTAGAGCAGGGGTCAGTAAGTAAAGCTCCGCTAGGCAAAAAGAAATTATAACCTAAGGAAACCCTGTACACTGCACTGATTATCCAGCACTCATGCCGAAATAGAACACATATTGTGATGCAGGTTTCAATCTACTAGAATTCCGTTAGGAAATGCAGTAGGCAGTGGAGCAGAGAAAATATATTCTCAATCTGTTCTTAAGTGAGCATGAAGACACACTGGATGCTATTAAATTTAAAGGGAAAATTGCCATCAGTCCTCTAGGAAATCCAGGATTTGAATCTGAAATTCTAAAAACCAACCTTAACACGGAGCTCAGGGTGAGAGTTCATGTAATCAAACAGCTTTTGATAGTTCTGGTATTGCTGATCCCACTCGGAGCTGTCACTGTAGCGAAAATCATCACCCAGTGGGACTAAGAGCACTTTAGAGCGGTAGAGCTTTGACTTCTTTCTGTACTGATCTAAAAGCATCCAGGCTCTGCAATGAAATCCAGGAAAAACATGGATAAATACTTGGGAACACAGCAAAAAAGATAGGAGCATACAAATATACGACATGTAAAAATACAGATACAACGTAAAAGTAATCTAGTAATACCTGTGCTCTATATTGCCCTCGTGAATAGGCTCGGGCGGCACTCTCCAAGGACAATTGATTCTACCTCCAGGCAGACGCTTAAAATCAAACTGGCAGCAGATCTTTGGGTCTGGACCACACGTATGAGGAATATCATAGCTGTAGAAAGGCATCATGTGGCACAAAATGTCGGTGCTACCTCCCAAATCTAGAATTAAAATACATGAATAAATAAAAGCAGCGTAACAAAAGCATTACATGATGAAACAATAGCAGAACGTATCTGAAACACACTCCTGGTACCCTGCTACTTCAACACTGTATTGACCCCTAATACTATATTGTACAGCAGCCCAGAGTTTATGTAGACAAATACATTAGAAGTAATTATAAAATGGAAAATTATGAAATATTCTAGTTTTTACAATGGATACTAGAGCACAAACAATATCTGTGATAGGACACGGAGATGAGGAACTTTTTACTCACCTGTCCTCGGAGCTGGTGTCCATGGTGCTTCTGCTTCCGGGTCTGCACTGCAATGAATGTGCAATGAGTGAACCCTGAAGCAAGTGATAGCAGTGCCGAAACCGCACCGATGTGACAGGTGAGTATAGAAAATTATTTTAATTTCAGACACTTGTTTTCTCCGGTACGTGTCACACGGATCACATCAGTGTGTGGCCCACATGACAACAGTGCTGCTGGAGAAAGACTGACTCGTCTCAGTGAGGAACACATGAACAAGCGGGTGCTCCATGTGGACACATGGTCTTTGTGAAAACACTGATGTGTGTGCAGTCACATTGATTTTAATGGATCTGCGTATGTCCGTGATTCCAGTATATATGAAAACTGCGTCATACGTACCGGAATCATTGACGTGTGAAGGGGGCTTTATACACACACAATAACGGCGAGTGAAATTACAGCTCTTCCAATTATGCCCGATACTGTACTTGATTTCTCAATGAGCTGGAGTGATAAATATGCACTAGGCTTAGGCCAAATTCATACGTGGCAGAGCTGCTGTGCAGATTCCACCCTGCAAGACCACAGTTTTTACAGTAGTAAAATACAAGGCAATTTAGACGTCAGCTCTTTATATGAGAAAAATGGACAGAGTTTCATTGGTGATTTTCATCAGAGATTTGTAAAAAAAAATTTTGTCACCAATGAGGGAACAAAAAAAAGAAGTTTTTCCACTTTCACCTATGAGTCAGTGAGAAAGAGCAAACAGATGGCATCCAAGTGCGGTCAGATTTTTTTTTTTCACAAACTTGCGTTGTCGATTTTGATTCTACATTTGGGTCAATAGACACGTCTGTGATTTTGCACTCAGAAATAAATCTGACATGTGAACAGCACCATAGACGGTCACGAGTGTTGTCCATAAAAAAAAAAAGAAACAAGGATAGCATTTGTATGTGGAAAAACTGATGTCTGAGTGCGCGTTTAATGGACTGATCAAAATCCCTGTCACATGCTGCAGAATGAAGTCACGGTGCGGATAGTGTGACGGATAGAATATATAGGGGGGTCTTTAGATTAATTATGAACTACATATGGGAATCCCTGAATATGCCTTACACAGATAGGTTTGTTTCAAATTTCTCTAAAGTTAACCTTCCATTTTTGCAAATTTTTCTGTTTTATCGTAATGAAAGGTGAGTAAATGGTCATAAGATCAGTCCAACAGCAAAGCTTAGAGAAACAGAACTCTCCACACTATAAGCCTGCGAGGCACATACATTGCATCTCAAACTATTGCGGATCTCCACAGAAGCAATCTCCTGACATTTCTTTATCACTTGTCAGAGGATAAAAATATGGACAAAACTGAACACTCCCTTTGAAGCCCTGACAAAGGTGAAATGTTATTTTATAATTCAACATTAAGTAGAGCAGAATTCAGTGATGTGAAAAGTCTCAGTAGGGACCTGTAATGTGTATGTCCTGGTGGCAGGTTAGCCGCGGTAGAGAAGCAAAGAAGTTGTGGGATGGAAAGAATATTAAATCTTTTGGCCACATTTTTCCCAGCCCAGTAAATAGGTTTTAAAGGATTTATTATTCAGAATACCTCTATAATATTCTTAACAGTTAAACACATTTGTTTTTATTCATGTACTAGTACTAGTCATGGGTGGTCCTGGACTGTGAAAGTCCGGATCCTCGCGGTTTCAAGTGTACTCGAGTGCCGCACACGGGCCCAGAATTCTCAGGGAATTCCGGGTAATGCTCCAGATCCGGCAACCTGGGTAATTAAATAAAGCAAAGATAAAAGAAAATAGGGATGAAGCAAGTGCTTCATACTTGAGTTTCCGGCGCAGACATAACTCTTTCCGGCTTTCTCACTTTGTTCCGGGGCTGCTCATTATTGCCAATCCATATGCACTGCTTCTCCCGCCCACCAGCAGTCCTGGCATCTGTGATTGGTTGCAAAACTGTACAGAATCTACATCAAAACCTTTTTTTTGTTTTTGTTTTGCATTTTTGGGCCAAGAAATGCAAATTTGGTTTTGACATTTTTACACCATATTCATGCACCCAATCTACACCTACTGGCAAAACAAATTAATCAAAACCGCACGCGGTATGATGTGAATTTTTATCAGGAGTTCTAGATTGGGTGCAGGAATATGGTGTACAAATTTTAGCTCCAAATCTACATCTCTTGGCAAAAATAAAATAAATAACAGTGGTTTTCTGCCAAGAGTTGCAGGTCTCACCTGAGGTGAGGTCAAGTTACCTGTGATCAAAGATGAAGGACCGTGGGAACCTCCAGCTGTGACCGCAACTAACCTGAGTGATGTCCCAGCTCATATCGTGGCTCATTCTCTGCTTCAAGCTCACAGCAGATGGTCATGTTCTATGGTGCTTGCTGTGACTTCAGATGCAGCAGAGCTGGAATAGTCGTGGGTCCTTGTGTGGATTATGTCGGACCTGAGTATTTTGGGAGTTAAAGGGGTGAAAAGAGGGTGGTTTTTTTTGTATTTTATTTCAAATAAAGCATTTTTTCGGTGTTTGTGTTTATTTCTTTTCACTTCCAGATCAGTGTCTCAAACACCAGGACTGTCTGTGGGAAGGGAAAGCAGTGCATAGGGATTAGCAATAATGAGCGACCCTGAAAAAGGAATGAGTGGCTGCAGGAGTAGTTAAAGCCGCACCAGAGGCTCGGTAAGTATGAAGCGCTTGCTCCAATTTCCCTATCCCATTTGCCACCATTTTTATACACCAGAATCTGGACCCCACAGAGTTGCATGCGGACCGGTGTCTGGCCAGATATTTGTAATCACTTTCGGACAGGAGCCGGATTTTTTTTTTTTTTTTATCCGGTTAGATCCGCCAGTCCCGGTTATCTGAGATTTCTGCTCATCGCTACTAAATATCACCCAACACCGCCAATTAAAGGGTTAATCTCATCATCTTAAGTGGGTTAAATTGTTGTGTTAAAAAAGGCACCTTAAAAACCTTCTTACTTGAATTTTCTTTTTTAGTTTGCTTACTACTCGTTGCTTAGGTTATCAGCCACCCCAAAGTCTAGCAAAAGTGACTGAACTTGGTCAGTATTCTTTCCAATAGAGCTTGTAAGCATTGCTTTGAAGCTTTCAAGCTCTAAGGAGTGCATTGTCAGTTCCTGGCCCCAGCCAGCTCCAGAGCCACTGCGCTACTATGATGCAGCTGAGGAAAAGTTGCCTCAAACAGATGTAGTATGAAGCAGTGCTGAGAATGCTATCCTCGCCCACACCAGGTTCTATTTTGTACAACGTCTATTGACAGTGAGCTGCTTATCATAGTAGGGGGCATGGTCACACACAGGCTTGAGTGGCAGCTAATCACTGCAGTGGCAATCAACTAGTGTAAAGTAAAGTAAATTACAGAACACAGTATGATAAGTGACCCATAGCTGAATTCTGTGTTTTAACCCCTATCTCCTGCTGTCCTCAGGTTACACAGCAAAAACCTGCTGACAGATTCCTTTTAAGCAGGAGTGCATTTCCCTTAGCAACCAGGGAAGGTGGTGAGCAGTGCCCTCCTGTTCGATGAGACCACATCTTAAACTTCAGATGTGGCTCTAAGCTAAAAAAAAACAAAACAATTTCACTTCAGTTAAAAGGATAAGAAACACCCAGTCCTACCTACATACTTCAGTACATACTGTACACATTAAGGAATGCACAGGCTTGGCAATAAGTCTCCTGACCCAATCTCAACAATATGCCTGAAGCTGCTGTGTTTGGGTCTGGAGACCTGCAGAGAATCTCTGCAAAAACACACAAATGTGTGAAACCATCCAAGATACGGAAGTTGTGAGTAGAGCGCTCGCCAAGCCGACAGCTACAATAGCTCGCTTTACTTCTCCATATAAATTAAAAGGGGTTTACCACAAACAAAGTTCAATTTAAAGTTGATTTTAATCAATAAATCTTTGAATAATAAATTCCACAATTGGATGGGTTTTTTAAAAAAACGTTCCTGTGCTGAGATAATCTTATAAATATGTCCCTGATATGTGCTGTGTCTGCCAGTACAGGGACATGGTCTGAACGTAGCACATGTGCACAAAAGATTATGGGGTCACAGTTGATTCTTTTTGTGAGGTTAAGTATTTCCCTGCCTGTGTTCAAAAAAAAGTGCCTTACTTCAAAGAAAGAATAACTTGAGATAAAGTTCTGTAATGTTTATACACTTTATTTTACTTTCTCCCCTGCCCAGGAGATGTGATATGATCAGACCATGTCCCTGTATGGTCAGACACAGCCATTACACAGTACATAGCAGGGACACATATACAGCGCTGGCAAAAATTAAGAGATTACTTCCAAATTTTCAGTTTTTCTGATTTTTCTCTTTATAGGTATATTTTTGAGGAAAATGTAAATTGTTATTTTATTCTATAAACTACTGACAACATGTCTAGGAATTTCCAAGCAATACATTTTGTATTTAATTTCTGAAAATAAGAAAAGGTCAAAATAACAAAAAAATGCATTGCTTTTAGACCTCAAATAATATAAAGAAAACAAGTTCATAATAATTTATTAACAACAATACTAATGTTATAATTCAGGAAGAGTTCAGAAATCAATATTTTGTGGAATAACCATGATTTTTAATCACAGCTTTCATGCGTCTTGGCATGCTTTCCACCAGTCTTTCACACTGCTTTTGGGTAACCTTATGCCACTCCTGGTGCAAAAATGTAAGCAGTTCTTCTTTGTTTGATAGCTTGTGACTATCCATCTTCCTTTTGATTACATTCCAGAGGTTTTCAATGAGGTTCAGGTCTGGAGATTGGGCTGGCCATGACAGGGTTTTGATGTGGTGGTCCTTCATTCACACATTGAGTGACCTAGCTGTGTGGCATGACGCATTGTTCTGCTCGAAAAACCAGTCCTAAGAGTTGGGGAACATTGCCTGAGCAGAGGGAAACAACTTTTTTTCAGGATAACCTTGTATGCGGCTTGATTCAAACGTATAAAAAAATTCCAATAACTAGTTATGTGTGTGTAAAAAAAATAAAAATAAAGTACACAAATTTGGTATTGTCGTGTCTATAACAACCCGATCTATAAAACTGACACTAGTTAACCCCCTTCAGTGAACACCGTGCATATATATATCCAAAAAAATGTTTTTTTATATATTAATATATATATATATATATATATATATATATATTAATATATATATATATATATATATATATATATATATATATATATATATATATATATATATATATATATACACATACATATATATATATATATATATATATATATATATATATATATATATATATACATACATACACATATATACATATATATATACATACATACACACATATACATATACACACACATATACATATATATATATACACACACATACATATACACACACATATACATATATATATATACACACACATATACATATATATATATACACACATATACATATATATAGATATATACACATATACATATATATATACACATACACATATACATATATATATACACATACACATATATACACACATACATATATATATACACATACATATAAATAAAAATACATATATACAGTGCCTACAAGTAGTATTCAACCCCCTGCAGATTTAGCAGGTTTGATAAGATGCAAATAAGTTAGAGCCTGCAAACTTCAAACAAGAGCAGGATTTATTAACAGATGCATAAATCTTACAAACCAACAAGTTATGTTGCTCAGTTAAATTTTAATAAATTTTCAACATAAAAGTGTGGGTCAATTATTATTCAACCCCTAGGTTTAATATTTTGTGGAATAACCCTTGTTTGCAATTACAGCTAATAATCGTCTTTTATAAGACCTGATCAGGCCGGCACAGGTCTCTGGAGTTATCTTGGCCCACTCCTCCATGCAGGTCTTCTCCAAGTTATCTAGGTTCTTTGGGTGTCTCATGTGGACTTTAATCTTGAGCTCCTTCCACAAGTTTTCAATTGGGTTAAGGTCAGGAGACTGACTAGGCCACTGCAACACCTTGATTTTTTCCCTCTTGAACCAGGCCTTTGTTTTCTTGGCTGTGTGCTTTGGGTCGTTGTCTTGTTGGAAGATGAAATGACGACCCATCTTAAGATCCTTGATGGAGGAGCGGAGGTTCTTGGCCAAAATCTCCAGGTAGGCCGTGCTATCCATCTTCCCATGGATGCGGACCAGATGGCCAGGCCCCTTGGCTGAGAAACAGCCCCACAGCATGATGCTGCCACCACCATGCTTGACTGTAGGGATGGTATTCTTGGGGTCGTATGCAGTGCCATCCAGTCTCCAAACGTCACGTGTGTGGTTGGCACCAAAGATCTCGATCTTGGTCTCATCAGACCAGAGAACCTTGAACCAGTCTGTCTCAGAGTCCTCCAAGTGATCATGAGCAAACTGTAAACGAGCCTTGACATGACACTTTGAAAGTAAAGGTACCTTACGGGCTCGTCTGGAACGGAGACCATTGCGGTGGAGTACGTTACTTATGGTATTGACTGAAACCAATGTCCCCACTGCCATGAGATCTTCTCGGAGCTCCTTCCTTGTTGTCCTTGGGTTAGCCTTGACTCTTCCGACAAGCCTGGCCTTGGCACGGGTGGAAACTTTCAAAGGCTGTCCTGGCCGTGGAAGGCTAACAGTAGTTCCATAAGCCTTCCACTTCCGGATGATGCTCCCAACAGTGGAGACAGGTAGGCCCAACTCCTTGGAAAGGGTTTTGTACCCCTTGCCAGCCTTGTGACCCTCCACGATCTTGTCTCTGATGGCCTTGGAATGCTCCTTTGTCTTTCCCATGTTGACCAAGTATGAGTGCTGTTCACAAGTTTGGGGAGGGTCTTAATTAGTCAGAAAAGGCTGGAAAAAGAGATAATTAATCCAAACATGTGAAGCTCATTGTTCTTTGTGCCTGAAATACTTCTTAATACTTTAAGGGAACCAAACAGAATTATTGTGGTTTGAGGGGTTGAATAATAATTGACCCTCTGAATAAACTTTTCACAATTTAAAAAAAAAAAAATAAAAAAAGAAATAAAATTTTTTTTGCTGCAGTGCATTTCACACTTCCAGGCTGATCTACAGTTCAAATGTCACAATGCCAAGTTAATTCCGAATGTGTAAACCTGCTAAATCTGCAGGGGGTCGAATACTACTTGTAGGCACTGTATACACATACATATAAATACACATACATATAAATACACATACATATAAATACACATACATACATATATATACACATACATATACACACAGCTGACAAAAAAATGGGAAAAAAAAACAATCAAAAAAGTCATATATAAATAAAAATGGTACCACTGAAAACGTAATATTAAACGTCATAACAAATAAAGTTCGAGCTCTCAGAATAGAGAGAAAGAAAAACTTTTCCTTTCTATAAAATAGTTTAGTTTATATAGTGTAAAAGCTTCAAAATATATCTAAAAAAATCTATATAAAAAAGTGGTATTGCTGTAATCGTACTGACCCAAAGAATAAAGCTGTCTTGTCCTTTTTAGGACACTGTGACTTACGTAAAATTAAAAAAAAAAAAACAATTCCTGTTTTTTCTTGATTGTGTCTCACAAAAAGCGGAATAGAAAATGATCCAAAAAAAATGGTGTGGCCCAAAATGGTACAAAGAAATACAAATCATCCCACAAAAAAAAAAAAAAAAGCTCTCACATGACCGTTGGCAGAAAAAGAGCAAAGCAAAAAAACTATAGCCTTCAAAATTCAGTGATGCAAAAAACCTTTATTTTGAAGAAAAAAAACCATTTAGTGCGATAGTAGCCAAACCTAAAGGATATACATCTGGTAGAATTGTAATCATACACACCTGAGAAATAAAACCACCTTATCACATATACCGCAAGGAGAACGGCGTAAAATATAAAGTAAATTCTTCAATTACTGTTGTTTTGTTCATTCTTCCTCCCAAAGATCGCAATATGGGCGGCTCATATGTATCCTGCACTCTACACTGAGCGCTTACACTGGGAATTCCGTGTAAATCTCTGAAAAACGTGATTCAGACAAAATTCTCAATGGAAAATTCACTGTAATGAGGCAGAGGCAGTCAATTTGA
>NW_027443790.1:25000-35295 GCF_048569485.1 Anomaloglossus baeobatrachus | reverse complement strand
TGCTGTGCTCAGAGCGCAGGGTGGGAGGACGCTGACCGCAGCAGCAGGGGAACGGAGGAGAGGTGAGGACGGAGCAGCGGGGGAACAGGAGGAGAGGTGAGGACGGAGCAGCAGGGGAACGGAGGAGAGGTGAGGACGGAGCAGCGGGGGAACAGGAGGAGAGGTGAGGACGGAGCAGCAGGGGAACGGAGGAGAGGTGAGGACGGAGCAGCGGGGGAACAGGAGGAGAGGTGAGGACGGAGCAGCGGGGGAACAGGAGGAGAGGTGAGGACGGAGCAGCGGGGGAACAGGAGGAGAGGTGAGGACGGAGCAGCGGGGGAACAGGAGGAGAGGTGAGGACGGAGCAGCGGGGGAACAGGAGGAGAGAGGTAAGACCTGTTAAAATAAAAAAAAAAATAAAAAAAAGTGCGTAAACGGTGGCCAGAGGCTGGTGGGGAGGGCTGCCTGCATTATACATGGAGGAGTGGGGGGGGGGGGGGGAGCTGCCAGCATTATACATGGAGCATGGGGGGCTGCATTATACAACATGAAGGACACCTTATACATGGACTATATGGGTGCATTATACATGGAGGAGTATGGGGCTGCATAATACAATATGAAGTTTTATGGGATTGCGTTATAATACATATAGGACTATGGGGGCTACATTATACATGGACTATGGTGCATTATAAAACATGGAGGACTGTGTGGTGCAGTATAATATATGGAGTACAATGGGGTGAATTATAATACATGGAGAACTATGGGAAATTCATTATAATAATTTGAGGGCTACTTTATACATGGAAGACTATGGAGGTGCATTCCAATATATGAAGGGTTATGTGGGACCCTTTATACTATATGGATGGCTATGTGGGGGCCATTATAGTATTTGGAGCTCTATATACAAGGGGGGACAAAGATACAAGCATGGGATGGGAACCTTTTGTGCTGAGGGAAAAGGACTCTTTCCATCAGCACCCAGCTTTCCCATGCTCTGCTATACATCTCACAGCACCCAGCTTTCCCATGCTCTGCTATACATCTCACAGCACCCAGCTTTCCCATGCTCTGCTATACATCTCACAGCACCCAGCTTTCCCATGCTCGGATATGGGAAACCTGGTTGCTGAGGGTAAGAGCCAAGTGTCAGCATCATTATCCCGTACCCAGAGTGTCAGTGTGCGTGGAGTGGGGGGCCACGGTCCGAACTTTGCACCAGGGCCCATCAAGCTCTAGTTACGCCGCTGTGTCCCAGAGTTTGGACCCCTGGTAATAGAAGGAAGCACAGTCCTTATACAGATAAATGAGCCGGGTCAACATCCGCGGTAATCAAACTACAGTGGAACGAATACGGTCTACAGGCAGCAGATCATGCGCTTTCCTGTTATGCGTCTTTTGATACTTCTGAAGAATTGGGCTTCTGTGTTCAATAGTAACATTTTTTCCAGTGACCGCGAGTCCCCCCCACCCCCCAAGGATCAATCAACCTTTGCCCTCAACTCTTTCACTTGTTCTTAATTGGATCATATGTAGTAGCCACTAACCAGTGCATATCAGGAGCAACCCCGCGAGACCCCCACCATGCCCCACACGGTCCCCCCCAGGAGCAGCCCATATTCTTCATTAAAAAAAAAAGGAGCACCTCAGCAAGACCCTAAAAGCCCCCCCCAACCTATCCAGGAGCAGACCAGCATTATACAATGGGGCCTTCAGTATATGGAGGGGTCTCGCCGGGCTGCTCCTGGGGGCACAGCAGGGATTTTGTGGGGCATCTCCTGGGGAGAGGGGACGGTGGGGTCTTGCTAAGCTGCTCCTGGGGGCACGGAGGGGTCTTGTGGGGCAGCTCCTGGAAGGGGGGCGCAGACAGTGGGGGTCTCACCAGGCTGCTCCTGGGGGCACAGCCGGGGTTTTGTGGGACAAATCTTGCGGAGAGGGAACAGTGGGGTCTTGCCAGGCTGCTCCTAGGGGCAGGACCAGGGTTTTGTGGGACAGCTCCTGGGGGATAGAGGACGGTGGGGTCTCGCCCTGCTGCTACTGGGGGCACAGCAGCTCCTGAATGAAGGGACGGTGGGGTCTTGTGGGGTAGCTCCTGGGGGGGGAAAGGGGATGGTTGGGCCTTGGCAGGCTGCTACTGGTGGCACAGCAGGGGTCTTGTGGAACAGCTCCTGAGGGGGGAGGGTGGGGTCTTACCAGGCTGCTCCTGGTGGCATGGCAGAGGTCTTATGGGACAGCTCCTGGTTGGGAATAGACAGTGCGGTCTTACCAGGCTGCCCGCCAGTGGTTTTGAGCGGAAGCTCCGGCAAAGAGGGGGCAGTGGGGTCTCGTCGGACTGCTCATGGAGGCATGGCAGGGGTCTTATGGGACAATACCTGTTGGGTGTAGGATGGTTGGGTCTCGCCAGGCTGCTCCTAGGGGCACGACGTCTTGTGGGTCCGCTCCTAGGGAGGGGGGGGGGGGGGTCTCACCAGGCTGCTCCTAGGTGCACTGCAGGGGTCTTGTGGGACCACTCCTGGGGGGGGAATAGAATGGTGGGGCCTTGCCAGGCTGCGTCACCTGGAGGGGCAGCAGAATCTCGCTGAGCACTTCCCTGGAGCACGGCGGGGGTCTTGTGGGACAATTCCTGGGGGGGGGGTGTAGGATGGTGGGGCCTTGCCAGGCTGGGTGACCTGGGGGGCAGCAGAGTCTCGCTCAGTATTTTTCAGGGGCATGGCAGGGGTGGAAGGCACGGTCTCGCTGAGCGCTCTCCGGGGGCATGGCGGGGGTCTTCCTGGGCTGCTCCTCAGGGGGTGGACGGCAGGGTCTCGCTGAGCACTCTCCGGGGGCATGGCGGGGGTCTTCCTGGGCTGCTCCTCAGGGGGTGGATAGCAGGGTCTCGCTGAGCACTCTCCGGGGGCATGGCGGGGGTCTTCCTGGGCTGCTCCTCAGGGGGTGGATGGCAGGGTCTCGCTGAGCACTTTCTGGGGGCACGGCGAGGGGGGGGGGGGGGCCTTCCTGGGCTGCTCTTCAGAGGTGGATGGCAGGGTCTCGCTGAGCAGTTTACGGGGGCACGGCGGGGGTCTTCCTGGGCTGCTCCTCAGGGGGTGGATGGCAGGGTCTCGCTGAGCACTTTCTGGGGGCATGGCGGGGGTCTTCTTGGGCTGCTCCTCAGGGGGTGGATGGCAGGGTCTCGCTGAGCACTTTCTGGGGGCATGGCGGGGGTCTTCCTGGGCTGCTCCTCAGAGGGTGGATGGCAGGGTCTCGCTGAGCAGTTCACGGGGGCATGGCGGGGGTCTTCCTGGGCTGCTCCTCAGGGGGTGGATGGCAGGGTCTCGCTGAGCACTTTCTGGGGGCATGGCGGGGGTCTTCCTGGGCTGCTCCTCAGAGGGTGGATGGCAGGGTCTCGCTGAGCAGTTCACGGGGGCATGGCGGGGGTCTTCCTGGGCTGCTCCTCAGGGGGTGGATGGCAGGGTCTCGCTGAGATTGGGGGGGGAAGGGGGGTGGTCATATACTGGGGACCTCCTACAAATCCCGTCGTGCACCTTGTCCCCTATGATATACCGCCCGTCGCTGTATTTTCCGCCTTCCTCTGTTGCAGGTGGATTTCCTCCACATATTGTCGCACAACAGTCGCAGCGCACACAAACCCCGGTCACTTTTCTTCTGTGTAGACAGGAGGAGCGCAGCCTCAGTGCAGCCCCGGTACACGGTACCCACCTCTTCCACAAAGCGTGTGATGTCGTACACCCGGCCGTGGATCACCAGCCACAGCTCCTTGGCGCTGTTTCTTGTCCTCACATCTTCCAGGCTGTAGTAAGTGACCTCAGACTCCTCGCCGGAGCCGCCTTCACCGTTCGCCATCGCCGGTGTGTGAAACGCGTTACGTAACTAGAGCTCTGACTGCTCCCGGCTTCCGTAACAGCGACGCCTCACACTCAGCTCATGGACACAGGTGAGGTCTCCAAGGTGACAACCAATCGCTTTCAAGAAGGTGGGACGCATTGCAAAACAACCCTCCAATCACTAGCGTCAATTCCTGCAGACCACAAACCAATTAGAATATACGTACAAAAACAGTGGAGCTCCCGACAGCCCTGTTTGATGTGGGCAACGTTCATGTTTATAAAACAAAATAAACATATATATAAACCACATGAAATTTTGTATTCGTTTATTTTTATTAACAGTATCATATGTATATGCACATTAACAATAATGAGAAAAAAAACCCGCACAAATATCAACTTCCGCCCTTTCCAACATGGCGGTCGTCTACTTCCAGGTCACGTGACGTCATCACCGGAAGTGGGGCGATTTCGCGGCGGAATTGTTTATATTTTATTTTTTTTAGGGTGCAGGATGGAGGTGAACACCGAGGAGCGCAGCATTGTCACCCTGGAGCCGCTGGTCAACCAGTGGGTGCTGGAGTATTTTTTTCATCTGTATGTGGACGCCTTCAAGAACTGCCGCAAGGAGGACTTCTCCCAGATCCGAGACATCGTGTCAAGTAAGGAGCGGGTGTGGGAGGTTCTGCGGGCGGCTGCTGTACTGGAAGGCGCCAGCAGGTGGTCACCAGGCCAGGATGCTTTACTAATAGTGCTACTTCATAAACATATCTATATATATAATTGCCTTATTCTGTCTGTCTGTCTGTCTGTCTGTCTGTCTGTCTGTCTGTCTGTCATGCTCCGAAATTGTGTCCTTACGGTGACACAAAGCTGATTGGCCGCTGGGCTCGCCATGGCCCCGCCCCCCCACACGGATTGGCCTCTCGCCCCGGCTCTCTGCAGGCCCCGCCCCCTCACGCAATGCACGCTCGCTGTGGCCCAACTGACACGGGGCTCCGATTCCCAGGTGAGTACACACACACATCAGATCACACACACCTCACACATCACATCCACACACTCACAACATCCTGGGATATCGCTTGCTTCTACACCGGCTCCGTCAGGATCCCGGCAGCGCCAGACATAACCTTGCGATGCTGGGATCTTAACGGAGGCCGTGAAAGCTGGTAACCATTATACACATCGGGTAACTAAGGTCCCTTAGTTACCCGATGTGTATCATAGTTACCAGTGTACACCGGCTCACACTCACACACACATCACACATACATCACATCGCATCCACACATCAAGGTCCTGCAGCTGCAGAACATACATAACATAACAGCACACACACACACACACACACACACACACAAATCAGATCACACTCACTCACATACACACATCACATCGCATCCAAATACTCACAACATCCTGGGATATCGCTTGCTTCTCGGCCTCGATATTGTGCTGTGAGCTTCCAGGACCTGACGGAGGATCACATGGCCAGAAGCATGTGATATCCCCGGATGTTGTGAGTATCAGCGCGTATGTGCAATATCGTCAGTGTCTGTGTGTGTGAGTGTATGCGATCGGGTGTGTGTGAGTGTATGCGATCGGGTGTGTGTGTGAGTGTATGCGATCGGGTGTGTGTGTGAGTGTATGCGATCGGGTGTGTGTGTGAGTGTATGCGATCGGTTGTGTGTGTGAGTGGATGCGATCGGTTGTGTGGGTGAGTGGATGCGATCGGTTGTGTGGGTGAGTGGATGCGATCGGTTGTGTGGGTGAGTGGATGCGATCGGGTGTGTGTGTGAGTGTATGCGATCGGGTGTGTGTGTGAGTGGATGCGATCGGTTGTGTGTGTGAGTGGATGCGATCGGTTGTGTGTGTGAGTGGATGCGATCGGTTGTGTGTGTGAGTGGATGCGATCGGTTGTGTGGGTGAGTGGATGCGATCGGTTGTGTGGGTGAGTGGATGCGATCGGGTGTGGGTGAGTGTCGGCAGAGGAGCACGGCGTGCTGGAGGAGGCTGGGAGCAGAGAGGCTGATCTTGGGGAAGGCTGGGAAGGGGGGGCTGATGCTGAGGGAGGCTGGAAGGAGAGAGGCTGAGCAAACGTGCTCCATCCGCCATACTGCGCACTCCCCATCGTGCTCCATCCGCCATACTGCGCACTCCCCATCGTGCTGCATCCCCCATGCTGCGCACTCCCAAACGTGGTCCATCCGCCATGCTGCGCACTCCCAAACGTGGTCCATCCGCCATGCTGCGCACTCCCAAACGTGGTCCATCCGCCATGCTGCGCACTCCCAAACGTGCTCCATCCGCCATGCTGCGCACTCCCAAACGTGCTCCATCCGCCATACTGCGCACTCCCCATCGTGCACCATCCGGCATGCTGCGCACTCCTAAGCGGATGGAGCATGATGGGGGGTGCGCAGCATGGCGGATGGAGCACGTTTGGCAGTGCGCAGCATGGCGGATGGAGCACGTTTGGCAGTGCGCAGCATGACGGATGGAGCACGTTTGGGAGTGCGCAGCATGACGGATGGAGCATGTTTGGGAGTGCGCAGCATGCCGGATGGTGCACGATGGGGAGTGCGCAGTATGGCGGATGGAGCACGTTTGGGAGTGCGCAGTATGGCGGTTGGAGCACGTTTCGGAGTGCGCAGCATGGCGGATGGAGCACGTTTGGGAGTGCGCAGCATGGCGGATGGACCACGTTTGGGAGCGCGCAGCATGGCGGATGGAGCACGTTTGGGAGTGCGCAGCATGGCGGATGGAGCACGTTTGGAAGTGCGCAGCATGGCGGATGGAGCACGTTTGGGAGTGCGCAGCATGGCGGATGGAGCACGTTTGGGAGTGCGCAGCATGCCGGATGGTGCACGATGGGGAGTGCGCAGTATGGCGGATGGAGCACGTTTGGGAGTGCGCAGCATGGCGGATGGAGCACGTTTGGGAGTGCGCAGCATGGCGGATGGACCACGTTTGGGAGTGCGCAGCATGGCGGATGGAGCACGTTTGGGAGTGCGCAGCATGGCGGATGGAGCACGTTTGGGAGTGCGCAGCATGGCGGGTGGAGCACGTTTGGGAGTGCGCAGCATGGCGGATGGAGCATGATAGGGGGTGCGCAGCATGGCGGATGGAGCACGTTTGGGAGTGCGCAGCATGGCGGATGGAGCACGTTTGGGAGTGTGCAGCATGGCGGATAGAGCACGATGGGGAGTGCACAGTATGGCGGATGGAGCACGTTTGGGAGTGCGCAGTATGGCGGATGGAGCACGTTTCGGAGTGCGCAGCATGGCGGATGGAGCACGTTTGGTGCGCAGCATGGCGGATGGACCACGTTTTGGGAAGCGCGCAGCATGGCGGATGGAGCACGTTTGGGCGAGTGCGCAGCATGGCGGATGGAGCACGTTTGAAGTGCGCAGCATGGCGGATGGAGCACGTTTGGGAATGCGCAGCATGGCGGATGGAGCACGTTTGGGAGTGCGCAGCATGCCGGATGGTGCACGATGGGGAAGTGCGCAGTATGGCGGATGGAGCACGTTTGGGAGTGCGCAGCATGGCGGATGGAGCACGTTTGGGAGTGCGCAGCATGGCGGATGGACCACGTTTGGGAGTGCGCAGCATGGCGGATGGAGCACGTTTGGGAGTGCGCAGCATGGCGGGTGGAGCACGTTTGGGAGTGCGCAGCATGGCGGATGGAGCATGATAGGGGGTGCGCAGCATGGCGGATGGAGCACGTTTGGGAGTGCGCAGCATGGCGGATGGAGCACATTTGGGAGTGTGCAGCATGGCGGATAGAGCACGATGGGGAGTGCGCAGCATGGCGGATGGAGCACGTTTGGGAGTGCGCAGCATGGAGGATGCAGCACGATGGGAGAGGTGCGCAGTATGGGCGGATGGAGCACGTTTGGGGAGTGCGCAGCATGGCGGATGGACCACGTTTGGGAGTGCGCAGCATGGCGGATGGAGCACGTTTGGGAGTGCGCAGCATGGGGGATGCAGCACGATAGGGGGTGCGCAGCATGGGGGATGGAGCACGATGGGAGGTGCACACCTCCCCCCAACACACACACACACGCGCACTGCACAACACACACACACTAGGAATCACAAACAACGCCCTACACAGACACCCACACACACAGACAACGCTGCACACACAAATATACGCACATACTGCACAACACACACATTGCTCAAAACATACCTCCCCCCAAAACACACCACACCCACACAAACCGCACAACACACACACACACACACAACGCTACAGACACACAGCGCTCCACAAACAACGCAACACACATACAACACCGCTCTCACCCCCCGCGACACTCAGAACATGTACAGCGCCCTACACAAACACTTGGTAACTACACACAACAACATCTATATATATAACAAAAATCATACATGAACTACACAATACGTAAATTCTAGAATACCCGATGCGTAGAATCGGGCCACCTTCTAGTCTATAATAAAGAGTTAAAAAACGCCCATAAAATGAATTCTTAAAGGGAACCTGTCACCATGTTTGGGGCCTATAAGCTGCGGCCACCACCAGTGTGCTCTTATATATAGTATTCTAACATGCTGTATATAAGAGCCCAGGCCGCTGTGTAGCACATGAAAATCACTTTATAATACTCACCTAAAGTGCGGCGCAGACTGGTCAGATGGGTGCCTCTGTTCTCCAGGTCCGGCGCCTCCTCTTTCAGACATCTTTGTCGGGATATACTAAAAAGAATGATGAAAAGGAATACAAAAAGAATGAGGATAATAACTTATTAGGTGTATATTATGTAGATGTATAAAAGGTTTCTTGGGCAAGTTAGACATGGAATGAACATGAAATATCTGTAGATAATAATAGAATGAACGCATATGCCATATAACCAGGTGTATATTATGTTACCTGAGCATTATAGGTGTGGAATGATCATGAAATATCTGTAGATAATAATAGAATGAACGCATATGCCATATAACCAGGTGTATATTACGTTACCTGAGCATTATAGGTGTGGAATGATCATGAAATATCTGTAGATAATAGGAGAATGAACGCACATCCCATATAGGAAAATGAACACACATCCCATATGGAATGTGTTCATTTTCCTATTCTCTACAGATATTTCATGATCATTCCACACCTATAATGCTCAGGTAACATAATATACCCCTGGTTATATGGGATATGCTTTCATTCTCCTATTATCTACAGATATTTCATGATCATTCCACACCTATAATGCTCAGGTAACGTAATATACACCTGGTTATATGGGATATGTGTTCATTTTCCTATTATCTACATATATTTCATGATCATTCCACACCTATAATGCTCAGGTAACATAATATACCCCTGGTTATATGGGATATGCGTTCATTCTCCTATTATCTACAGATATTTTCTGATCATTCCACAACTATAATGCTCTTATATAATGTTCATTCCATGTTTTCTTAACCAAGAATCTGCAAAAACATTAGTGCATGCCCTCATCATCTCCCGCCTCGACTACTGCAACCTCCTGCTCTGTGGCCTCCCTTCCAACACTCTTGCACCCCTCCAATCTATCCTAAACTCTGCGGCCCGCCTAATCCACCTCTACCCCCCGCTATTCCCCAGCCTCGCCACTCTGCCAATCCCTTCACTGGCTTCCCATCGCCCAAAGACTCCAGTTCAAAACATTAACCATGACATACAAAGCCATCCACAACCTGTCTCCTCCTTACATCTGTGACCTAGTCTCCTGGTACCTACCTGCACGTAACTTCAGATCCTCACAAGATCTCCTTCTCTGCTCCTCTCTTATCTCCTCTTCCCACAATCACGTACAAGATTTCTCCCGTGCCTCCCCCATACTCTGGAATGCTCTACCTCAGCACATCAGACTCTCCCCTACCGTGGAAAGCTTCAAGAGGAACCTCAAGACCCACCTCTTCCGACAAGCCTACAACCTACAATAGCCCTCAGCCCAGTAGACCACTGCGCAACCAGCTCTGTCCTCACCTATTGTACCATCACCCATTCCCTGTAGACTGAGCCCTCGCGGGCAGGGTCCTCTCTCCTCCTATACCAGTCTGTTTTGTACTGTTAATGATTGTTGTACATATACCCTCTTTCACTTGTAAAGCGCCATGGAATAAATGGCGCTATAATAATAAATAATAATAATAATAATGTCTAACTTGCCAAAGAAACCTTTTATACATCTACATAATATACACCTAATAAGTTATTATCCTCATTCTTTTTATTTATTCCTTTTCATCATTCTTTTTGGTATGTCCCATCTTTGTCCTCCTTCTTCTGAAGCCTGGGTGCATGATGCAAATATTTAAAAAAACTGACCCGCACATCCTACAAGTGTGTATAGGTGCCAGCTGAAAAAACCTAGCAAATACAAAATGGATACAGCTGCACACTAAATGCCATCAATGTATAAGGGAACTCTGGTACTGCAATACTGCTAT
>NW_027443790.1:0-17500 GCF_048569485.1 Anomaloglossus baeobatrachus | reverse complement strand
TGTAAGGTCGCTTCTTGGCTGTATACCCTATCTTGCTCTGAGGAGACGACAACATGTCATCCGCAAAACGCAAGGGTGCCAAGACACAGGCTGTAGACGCTGCTTGTGCCGCTTGTGGGGCTGATCTACCGGCAGGTTCCAATGACCCCCATTGTGTGCAATGTTCGGTCCCTGTGCCACTTCGTCAGCCGGAGTCTATGGTGGTAGTGGCCCAGGCAGAGTCGCCGGTGAACCCTGTCCCGGTGACGGGGACAGAGTTTGCAGTTTTTGCTGACAAGATGTCTGTCACTATGACAAAGATACTAGAGACCTTGCAGGCCAGGCCAGTTACTCAGTCCATGGACACTGCTGCGGCAACGTTCCCCGGTCCCCCTCAGTTGGAGTTAATCCGTGATTCAAGGGGGTCCCAGGCATCTCAGCCTGACGGCTCTGATTCAGATGACAGTCCCAGGCAGCCTAAGCGTGCTCGCTGGGAGAGACCCTCCACGTCATCACGCGGATCAGGGTCTCAGCGAGAAGAGTCTCTACATGATGAGACAGAGGTGGGTGATCAGGAGTCTGGTCCTGACACCGCACTCAATCTGGATACTCCTGATGGTGACGCCATGGTAAATGACCTTATAGCGGCCATCAATAGACTGTTGGATATTTCTCCCCCAGCCCCTTCAGCAGAAGAGGCAGCTGCACCGCAGGAGAAGTTCCATTTCAGGTATCCCAAGCGTAAACTGAGTACTTTTCTGGACCACGCTGACTTCAGAGAATCAGTCCAGAAACACCATGCTTATCCAGACAAGCGTTTCTCCAAACGTCTTAAGGATACACGTTATCCCTTTCCCCCTGACGTGGTCAAACGCTGGACCCAGTGTCCAAAGGTGGACCCCCCAATCTCCAGGCTTGCGGCTAGATCCATAGTTGCAGTGGAGGATGGGGCTTCACTTAAAGATCCCAATGACAGACAGATGGACCTTTGGTTAAAGTCTGTCTATGAAGCTATCGGCGCGTCGTTTGCTCCAGCATTCGCGGCCGTGTGGGCACTCCAAGCTATTTCAGCTGGTCTGGCACAGGTGGACTCTATCATACGTCCAGCAGTGCCGCGAGTAGCGTCCCTAACCTCGCAAATGTCTGCGTTTGCGACTTACGCTATCAACGCTGTCCTGGACTCTACAAGCCGTACCTCAATGGCGTCTGCCAACTCTGTGGTTTTGCGCAGAGCCTTGTGGTTAAAGGAATGGAAAGCGGATTCTGCTTCCAAAAAATGTTTAACCAGCTTGCCACTATCTGTAGATAGACTGTTTGGTGAACAATTGGCTGAAATCATTAAACAATCCAAGGGTAAAGACTCCTCCTTACCCCAGCCCAGATCAAGCAAACCTCAACAGAGGAAGTGGCAGTCGAGGTTTCGGTCCTTTCGAGGCTCCGGCAAGACCCAATTCTCCTCGTCCAAAGGGACTCAGAAGGAGCAAAGGAGCTCAGATTCCTGGCGGGCTCACTCACGCCCCAAGAAAGCAACCGGAGGAACCGCTTCCAAGGCGGCTGCCTCATGACTTTCGGCCTCATCCCTCCGCATCCTCGGTCGGTGGCAGGCTCTCCCGCTTTTGCGACATTTGGCTGCCACAGGTCAAAGACCGGTGGGTAACAGACATTTTGTCTCACGGGTACAGGATAGAGTTCAGTTCTCGTCCTCCGCCTCGGTTCTTCAGAACCTCCCCACATCCCGACCGAGCAGATGCCCTTCTGCAGGCGGTGTGCTCACTAAAAGCAGAAGGAGTGGTGATCCCTGTTCCTCAGCAGGAACAAGGGCAAGGTTTTTACTCCAATCTCTTTGTGGTTCCAAAAAAGGACGGCTCGTTTCGTCCTGTTCTGGACCTAAAGCTGCTCAACAAGCATGTGAACGCCAGGCGGTTCCGGATGGAATCCCTCCGCTCCGTCATTGCATCAATGTCTCAAGGAGATTTCCTTGCATCAATAGACATCAAAGATGCTTATCTCCACGTGCCGATTGCTACAGAGCACCAACGTTTTCTACGTTTCGTGATAGGAGACGACCATCTCCAGTTCGTAGCTCTGCCATTTGGTCTGGCGACAGCCCCACGGGTTTTCACCAAGGTCATGGCGGCAGTGGTAGCAGTCTTGCATTCTCAGGGACATTCCGTGATCCCTTATTTAGACGATCTACTTGTCAAAGCACCCTCTCAAGAGCAGGGCTGTGGAGTCGGAGTCGTGGAGTCGGAGTCGTGGAGTCGGAGTCGTGGAGTCGGAGTCGTGGAGTCGGAGTCGTGGAGTCGGAGTCGTGGAGTCGGAGTCGTGGAGTCGGAGTCGTGGAGTCGGAGTCGTGGAGTCGGAGTCGTGGAGTCGGAGTCGTGGAGTCGGAGCTCATTTTGGTGGAGTCGGAGTCGGTATAAAATGCACCGACTCCGACTCCTAAAATATATAATAAATTGGGGGACAGGAGTGCAATGCAGAATGTGCTGAATATTTTACTAAATAACAACATTTAGTATAATGCTTATATTTAAGTGAAAAATTTATTGTAGTACAATGTGAACATCAGACATTTAATTGTTTTTATGATACAATAATCAAGATATTTGGATAGAACATAAAATATTTATTGGAATACAACTTTAGAACACAATAAACTAATAAATTGTAAATATGTAATATATATAATATATATATATATACAGTGTATATACACACACAAGATATATATGTAATCTACTGTATATTACATAGTGTATTACATATTTACAATTTATTACAGTTTTTTGTGTTCTAAAGTTGTATTCCAATAAATATATTTTATGTTCTATCCAAATATCTTGATTATTGTATCATAAAAATTATTAAATGTCTGATGTTCACATACACATATTCATGTACTACAATAAATTTTTCACCTAACTATAAGCAATATATGTAGGAGTCGGAGTCGGAGTCGGAGTCGGTGCAAGAGAATTTGAGGAGTCGGAGTCGGAGTCGAAGGTTTGGCTTACCGACTCCACAGCCCTGCTCAAGAAGCATGCCAACACAGCCTGAATGTTGCGCTGGAGACTCTCCAGACTTTCGGGTGGATCATCAACTTTTCAAAGTCAAACCTGGCACCGACTCGATCACTAACGTATCTTGGCATGGAGTTTCATACTCTCTCAGCGATAGTGAAGCTTCCGCTGAACAAGCAGCGGTCACTACAGACAGGGGTGCAGTCTCTCCTTCAGGGTCAGTCGCACCCCTTAAGGCGCCTCATGCACTTCCTAGGGAAGATGGTGGCAGCAATGGAGGCAGTCCCGTTTGCGCAGTTTCATCTGCGCCCACTTCAATGGGACATTCTCCGCCAATGGGACGGGAAGTCAACTTCCCTAGACAGGAAAGTCTCCCTTTCTCAGACGGCCAAGGACTCTCTGCAATGGTGGCTTCTTCCCACCTCATTATCACAGGGAAGATCATTCCTGCCCCCATCCTGGGCAGTGGTCACGACAGACGCGAGTCTGTCAGGGTGGGGAGCAGTTTTTCTCCACCACAGGGCTCAAGGGACGTGGACTCAGCAGGAGTCCACCCTTCAGATCAATGTTCTGGAAATCAGGGCAGTGTATCTTGCCCTATTAGCCTTCCAGCAGTGGCTGGAAGGAAAGCAGATCCGAATTCAGTCGGACAACTCCACAGCGGTGGCATACATCAACCACCAAGGAGGGACACGCAGTCGGCAAGCCTTCCAGGAAGTCAGGCGGATTCTGATGTGGGTGGAGGAAAGAGCATCCACCATATCAGCAGTTCACATCCCGGGCGTAGAAAACTGGGAAGCAGACTTCCTCAGTCGCCAGGGCATGGACGCAGGGGAATGGTCCCTTCACCCGGACGTGTTTCAGGAAATCTGCCGCCGCTGGGGGGTGCCGGACGTCGACCTAATGGCGTCTCGGCACAACAACAAGGTCCCGACCTTCATAGCGCGGTCTCGCAATCAAAAAGCTCTGGCGGCAGACGCCTTAGTGCAAGATTGGTCGCAGTTCCGGCTCCCTTATGTGTTTCCACCTCTGGCACTCTTGCCCAGAGTGTTACGCAAGATCAGATCCGATTGCGGCCGCGTCATACTCGTCGCCCCAGACTGGCCGAGGAGGTCGTGGTACCCGGATCTGTGGCATCTCACGGTCGGCCAACCGTGGGCACTACCAGACCGTCCAGACTTACTGTCCCAAGGGCCGTTTTTCCATCGGAATTCTGCGGCCCTGAACCTGACTGTGTGGCCATTGAGTCCTGGATCCTAGCGTCTTCAGGATTACCCCAAGGGGTCGTGGCCACCATGAGACAGGCTAGGAAGTCCACTTCTGCTAAGATCTACCACAGAACGTGGAAGATTTTCTTATCCTGGTGCTCTGCACAAGGAGTATCCCCCTGGCCATTCGCGTTACCTGTCGTTCTTTCCTTCCTGCAATCTGGGTTGGAAAAGGGCTTGTCGCTCGGCTCCCTTAAAGGGCAAGTCTCGGCACTATCCGTGTGTTTTCAGAAGCGTCTAGCACGACTTTCTCAGGTGCGCATGTTCCTGCAGGGGGTTTGTCATATCGTACCTCCGTACAGGCGGCCGTTAGATCCGTGGGATCTAAACAAGGTCCTTGTTGCTCTCCAGAAGCCGCCCTTCGAGCCTCTGAGGGATGTGTCACTTTCTCGACTCTCACAGAAAGTGGCCTTTCTGGTAGCGGTCACGTCTCTTCGGAGAGTGTCTGAACTAGCAGCGCTGTCATCCAAAGCTCCTTTCCTGGTGTTCCACCAGGACAAGGTAGTGCTGCGCCCCATTCAGGAGTTTCTCCCTAAGGTGGTATCCTCTTTTCATCTTAATCAGGATATCTCCTTGCCTTCCTTTTATCCGCATGCAGTTCATCGGTATGAAAAGGATTTACATTTGTTGGATCTGGTGAGAGCACTCAGAATCTACATTTCCCGCACGGCGCCCCTGCGCCGCTCGGATGCACTCTTTGTCCTTGTCGCTGGTAAGCGCAAAGGGTCGCAGGCTTCCAAAGCCACCCTGGCTCGATGGATCAAAGAACCAATTCTTGAAGCCTACCGTTCTGCTGGGCTTCCGGTTCCATCAGGGCTGAAGGCCCATTCTACCAGAGCCGTGGGTGCGTCCTGGGCATTACGACACCAGGCTACGGCTCAACATGTGTGCCAGGCAGCTACCTGGTCGAGTCTGCACACTTTCACCAAACATTATCAGGTGCATACCTATGCTTCGGCGGACGCCAGCCTAGGTAGAAGAGTCCTGCAGGAGGCAGTTGCCTCCCCGTAGGGGAGGGCTGTCTTTGCAGCTCTAACATGAGGTATTTCTTTACCCACCCAGGGACAGCTTTTGGACGTCCCAATCGTCTGGGTCTCCCAATGGAGCGCCGAAGAAGAAGGGAATTTTGTTACTTACCGTAAATTCCTTTTCTTCTAGCTCCTATTGGGAGACCCAGCACCCGCCCTGTTGTCCTTCGGGATTTTTGGTTGTTTTTCGGGTACACATGTTGTTCATGTTGAATGGTTTTCAGTTCTCCGATGTTACTTCGGAGTGAATTTGTTTAAACCAGTTATTGGCTTTCCTCCTTCTTGCTTTTGCACTAAAACTGGTGAGCCAGTGATCCCACTGGGGGTGTATAGCCAGAAGGGGAGGGGCCTTACACTTTTTAGTGTAATGCTTTGTGTGGCCTCCGGAGGCAGTACTATACACCCAATCGTCTGGGTCTCCCAATAGGAGCTAGAAGAAAAGGAATTTACGGTAAGTAACAAAATTCCCTTCTTTTCCCCCAGTTTTTGCCCCGTTTGCCTTTCACAGCCTCTGTGTTTCATTATTGCCAAATCTCAGTTTTAAAGCAGCCGATCACATAAATGTCTTCGCCCGTGGTTTTTTCTGCTGCCCGTTTAACTCTTCTTTTCCCTTTCGCCCATGACAGCACCACCTGAGAGATAGGTTCCGCCCACTTCAGGACAGGAAACCCACTGATAAAAAGGCGGTACCTCTCCTCCACATTTGTTTGGTTTCCTGTCCTGATGGGACAACCCACGGATTCTCCCAGGTCTGACCCGGTGTGGAAGTTTGGTTTCTTACCAAAAGCCGGCATTCGGGCCTGGATGCACCTCCCCAGGGCTTCGGCTGTTTGCGGTTTTGGGGCGCGGGCCTGGAGCGGGAGCTCGGCTCTGCGTCGCCCCAGGCTATGTGATCCTCACATGGAGCCCGCGAGACGGGCGCCCTGCTGACGGAACGCCGGGGTGAAGAGGAAGTGACTCGGCACCCGGAAGTTCATCACCTGTGCATGTGCAAGGTGGTCCAAGATGGCGGCGCCCAGTGAACGGATTTCGGGCGGGAAATTTGAACCAGGGAGGTATGAGGAGTCACCTTCGCTGCATTCTGGTGAGTATGACTTCTCCCCTATTCAGGATGGAAGACAACTCTCCTCCAGAGCAGGATGTGCTGGAACAGCATATAGATTCCCAGGGCAGCAAGGGGAGCGCTCCTCCGGCAGGGCTAGTCCCTCCAGTCCGGCAAGTCGACATTTCAGGGGATCTGAGAAATCCAAATCTGGAAGTCATAAACTGCCTCCGAAACCGGCTCAGGCCCTGTTTTTGTTATTTTACAGCCCCCGGACTTTCCCTAGAACGTATCTACAAGCACCTTGGCTAGGTGGGCCCGGGATGCTATGTCGCTGACCTACTCAGCTAAGGGAGTGCCAGTTCCCCTGCAGATTAGGGCCTTTCCACTGGGTCACTTTCTACTACTTGGGCTGAGCGGGCAGAGGTGTCTATTGATCACATATGCAGGGCCGCCACTTGGTCCTCTTCCTCTACCTTTTTCTGTCACTATAGACTTGACTTGTCCTCCACGGCCGACCCTTCTTGGTAGATGGGTATTACAGGCGGTGGTCCCTCCCTAAGGTGATTGGTCTCTAGAATCTCTCAGGTGGTGCTGTCATGGGCGAAAGGGAAAAATCTTAATTACTTACCGGTAATGGGATTTTCAGAAGCCCATGACAGCACCCTTAGTCCCCCCCCTTATTCACTGGTTATGGGCACCCTTCGGGGAGTGTTAGAGTTAATGGTGTATTCCTTTTGGTGTTGTGATTAACATTTTTCCAGCACCCATGACAGCACCCTTACATCGTGGTGCTGTCATGGGTTCAGAAAAAACACATTACCGGTAAGTAATTACGTATTTTTTTCCAGCACCCATGACAGCACCACGATGTAAGGGTGCTGTCATGGGTTCAGAAAAAACACATTACCGGTAAGTAATTACGTATTTCTTTTTCGCTCCTAATTGGGAGACCCAGACAATTGGGTGTATAGCTACTGCCTCCGGAGGCCGCACAAAGTACTACACTTAAAAGTGTAAGGCCCCTCCCCTTCTGGCTATACACCCTCCCGTAGGAGTACGGATTCCTCAGTTTTAGCTTTGTGCGAAGGAGGTCACACACGCACGCATAGCTCCATTGTTTTTAGTCAGCAGCAGCTGCTGACTATGTCGGATGGAAGAAAAGAGGGCCCATACAGGGCCCCCAGCATGCTCCCTTCTCACCCCACTGTATGTCGGAGGTGTTTGTAAGGTTGAGGTACCCATTGCGGGTACGGAGGCTGGAGCCCACATGCTGATTCCTTCCCCATCCCTTTTTACAGGGCTCTGGGTGAAGTGGGATTTACTGGTCTCCAGGCACTGAGACCGTGCTCCATCTACAGCCCCTGGAGAAGATGCTGGATTGGAGCGGAGTACATCAGGGACATGGCCCTGCTTCCTCAAGGTACTCTGTGTCCCCGTGCATTTCGCGCTCACACCGCAGCATGCTGGGTGTTGTAGTGCGCCGGGGACATCAGCGCTGCGGCGCTTGTGCCATGGCCTCATTTCAGCTTCGCTGAAGCGGGCACACTTTTGGGGAACGGTCGCGCCGGCCGCTGGGACTGCGGCGCGGCTGGCACTTGTGGTGCGCCGGGGACTTCAGCGCGGGCCGCGCTTTTACGGCGGCCGCGCTGATAACTCGAGTCCCCGGCTTTTGCGGCCTGGTTCCGTTCGTTCCCGCCCCCAGACCTGCCAGTCAGGAGAGGGGCGGGACGCTGGTCAGTGCATCAGCGCTGAGGGCTGGAGTCGTTTTTACATACTCCAGCCCTCACAATAGGCACAGAGGGGACACTGTTTCCCGCACTTTTGTTTGGGAACTCCCACGGGCCGCCCCTCTCCACAGACGCCGGCAGCCATTCCTGCTGACACGCTGAGCTGCAGAGGGGAGCCGGGGAGACCCAGACAAGGAATTCTGCGCCTCTTACCCGCTATTCAGCGGGCGGTAAGCAGCCCTCCGGGCTCACCCCCTCTTGTGCCAGTAGTAATCTTAGTATTTTGTTCCTGCAAATACTTTGTACTGCATAGCGCTGGTCGCCTTTTGGCTATAGACTCTCTCACATTGCAGAGAGCCAACAGCATGTCGTCCACAAAACGCAAGGGTGCCAAGGCACAGACATTATATGCTTCCTGTACCGCATGTGGGACTTTTCTACCGGCAGGCTCCAATGACCCCCATTGTGTGCAGTGCTCGGCCCCTGTGGCACTTGCACAGCCGGGACCTCCGCTGGACGTGACCCAGGGTGTACCACCTGTGAATGCTGTCCAAGTGACAGGAACTGAGTTTACAGCTTTTGCTGACAGAATGTCTCTCACTATGTCACAAATTCTTGACACATTGCGGGCTAGGCCTGTACTTCAGGCCACGGACACTGTGCAATCATTGCCCCCTGGTCCCCCTCAGCTGAATTACTTCCAAGCTCCGGGACGGGCACATACACCTCAGGGTGAAGACTCTGACTCGGACGATGGTCCCAGGCAACCTAAGCGGGCTCGCTATGAGAGGCCTTCACATTCATCTCAATGGTCAGGATCCCAGCGAGATGAATCTATGGGTGATGAGGCGGACGTAACTGATCAGGATTCTGATCCTGGGACCGCTCTCAATCTAGATACACCAGATGGTGACGCCATAGTTAATGATCTTATAGCATCCATCAATAAGATGTTAAATATTTCTCCACCAGCTCCTCTTGTAGAGGAGTCAGCTTCGCAGCACGAGAGAATCCATTTCAGATATCCCAAGCGTACATTAAGCACTTTTCTGGACCACGCTGACTTTAGAGACGCAATCCAGAAACCCCACGCTTATCCGGAAAGGCGTTTTTCTAAACGGCTTAAAGATACACGCTATCCTTTTCCCCCTGAGGTGGTCAAGGGTTGCTCAACAGACACGTAAAAGTCAGGAGGTTCCGGATGGAATCCCTACGCTCCGTCATAGCCTCAATGTCTCAAGGAGATTTTCTAGCATCAATAGACATCAAAGATGCGTATCTCCACGTGCCGATTGCGCCAGAGCATCAGCGTTTCCTACGCTTCGTCATACACGACGAACACCTGCAGTTCGTAGCGTTACCTTTCGGTCTGGCAACAGCCCCCCGGGTCTTCACCAAGGTCATGGCAGCAGTAGTAGCTGTCCTGCACTCGCAAGGTCACTCGGTCATCCCGTATCTAGACGACCTGCTTATAAAGGCACCCTCTCAAGAGGCATGCCAACACAGTCTGAAAGTGGCACTAGACACTCTCCAGAGTTTCGGGTGGATTATCAACTTTCCAAAGTCTCATCTAACCCCGACCCAATCACTGACTTATCTTGGCATGGAGTTTCATACTCTCTCAGCGATAGTGAAGCTTCCACTGGACAAGCAGTGTTCGCTGCGGACAGGAGTGCAATCTCTCCTTCAGAGCCAGTCACACTCACTGAGGCGCCTCATGCATTTCCTAGGAAAGATGGTAGCAGCAATGGAGGCGGTCCCGTTCGCGCAGTTTCATCTGCGCCCTCTACAATGGGACATTCTACGCCAATGGGATGGGAAGTCGACGTCCCTCGACAAGACTGTCTCCCTCTCTCAGACTGCCAAGGACTCTCTGCGTTGGTGGCTTCTCCCCACCTCATTGTCACAGGGAAAGTCGTTCCTACCCCCATCCTGGGCAGTGGTCACGACGGATGCGAGCCTATCAGGGTGGGGAGCGGTGTTTCTCCACCACAGGGCTCAGGGGACGTGGACTCAGGAGGAGTCCACCCTGCAGATCAATGTTCTGGAAATCAGAGCAGTCTATCTTGCTCTGCGAGCCTTCCAACAATGGCTGGAAGGCAAGCAGATTCGGATTCAGTCGGACAATTCCACGGCGGTGGCGTACATCAACCACCAAGGGGGAACACGCAGTCGCCAAGCCTTTCAAGAAGTCCGGCGGATTTTGACGTGGGTGGAAAGCAAAGCGTCCACCATATCCGCAGTTCACATCCCAGGCGTGGAAAACTGGGAAGCAGACTTTCTCAGTCGCCAGGGCATGGACGCAGGGGAATGGTCCCTTCACCCGGACGTGTTTCAGCAGATCTGTTGCCGCTGGGGGACGCCGGACGTCGATCTGATGGCGTCACGGCACAACAACAAGGTCCCAGTTTTCATGGCACGGTCTCACGATCACCGAGCGCTGGCGGCAGACGCCTTGGTTCAGGATTGGTCGCAATTCCGACTACCCTATGTGTTCCCACCTCTAGCATTGTTGCCCAGAGTTCTCCGGAAAATCAGGTCCGACTGCCATCGAGCCATTCTCGTCGCTCCAGACTGGCCAAGAAGGTCGTGGTACCCGGATCTGTGGCATCTCACGGTAGGCCAACCATGGGCACTACCAGACCGTCCAGATTTGCTGTCTCAAGGGCCGTTTTTCCATCTGAATTCTGCGGCCCTGAACCTGACTGTGTGGCCATTGAGTCCTGGATCCTAGCGGCCTCAGGTTTATCTCATGAAGTAGTTGCCACAATGAGACCGGCTAGAAAACCATCCTCAGCTAAGATCTATCACAGGACGTGGAAGATATTCTTAGCTTGGTGCTCGGCTCAGAGGGTTTCTCCCTGGCCATTTGCATTGCCAATTTTTCTTTCCTTCCTGCAGTCTGGGTTGGAAAAAGGTTTGTCGCTTAGCTCTCTTAAGGGTCAAGTCTCCGCGCTATCCGTATTCTTTCAGAAGCGCTTGGCACGGCTTTCTAAAGTACGCACGTTTCTCCAAGGAGTTTGTCATATCGTTCCTCCTTACAGACGGCCATTGGAACCCTGGGATCTAAACAAGGTTCTCATTGCTCTCCAGAAGCCGCCTTTCGAGCCTTTGAAAGAGGTTTCCCTTTCTCGGCTTTCACAAAAAGTGGTTTTTCTTGTGGCGGTCACGTCTCTTCGTAGAGTGTCCGAGCTAGCGGCGTTATCTTGCAAATCTCCCTTCCTGGTGTTTCACCAAGACAAGGTAGTACTGCGTCCAATTCCAGAGTTTTCTCCCAAGGTGGTTTCTTCCTTTCATCTCAATCAGGATATCACTTTGCCATCTTTGTGTCCGCATCCAGTTCACCAATTTGAAAAAGGTTTACATCTGTTGGACCTGGTGAGAGCACTCAGGATTTACATTTCTCGCACGGCGCCTATGCGCCGTTCTGATGCGCTCTTTGTCCTAGTCGCTGGTCAGCATAAGGGATCGCAAGCTTCCAAATCCACCCTGGCGCGGTGGATCAAGGAACCAATTCTTCACACATACCGTTCTGCTGGGCTTCCGATTCCATCTGGACTGAAGGCCCATTCTACCAGAGCCGTGGGTGCGTCCTGGGCATTGCGGCATCAGGCTACGGCTCAGCAGGTGTGCCAGGCGGCTACCTGGTCGAGTCTGCACACGTTTACCAAACACTATCAAGTGCATACCTACGCTTCGGCAGATGCCAGCCTAGGTAGACAGGTCCTTCAGGCGGCGGTGGCCCACCGGTAGGAAAGGGCTGCCTGACAGCCCGATCACGAGGTATCTTTTTACCCACCCAGGGACTGCTTTTGGACGTCCCAATTGTCTGGGTCTCCCAATTAGGAGCGAAAAAGAAGGGAATTTTGTTTACTTACCGTAAATTCCTTTTCTTCTAGCTCCAATTGGGAGACCCAGCACCCGCCCTATTGTTCTTAGGGTTTCGTTTTTCGGGTGCACATGTTGTTCATGTTGTTTCTTAAGTTCTCCGATCTTGTTATCGGATTGAATTTGTTTTTTGAAACTGTTATTGGCTTTCCTCCTTCTTGCTTTGGTACTAAAACTGAGGAATCCGTACTCCTACGGGAGGGTGTATAGCCAGAAGGGGAGGGGCCTTACACTTTTAAGTGTAGTACTTTGTGCGGCCTCCGGAGGCAGTAGCTATACACCCAATTGTCTGGGTCTCCCAATTGGAGCTAGAAGAAAAGGAATTTACGGTAAGTAAACAAAATTCCCTTCTTCTTCGGCGCTCCATTGGGAGACCCAGACGATTGGGTGTATAGCACTGCCTCCGGAGGCCACACAAAGCATTACACTAAAAAGTGTAAGGCCCCTCCCCTTCTGGCTATACACCCCCCGTGGGATCACGGGCTGCTCAGTTTTCAAGCTTTGTGCGAAGGAGGTCAGACATCCACGCATAGCTCCACTGTTTAGTCAGCAGTAGCTGCTGACTATATCGGATGGAAGAAAAGAGGGCCCATACTAGTGCCCCCAGCATGCTCCCTTCTCACCCCATTCCTATTGGCGGTGTTTGTTAAGGTTGAGGTACCCATTGTGGGTACGGAGGCTGGAGCCCACATGCTGCTTTCCTTCCCCATCCCCCTGAGGGGCTCTGAGGAAGTGGGATCTTACCGGCCCCCAAGCCCTGAGGCCGGGCTCCATCCACAGACCCGTAGAACCTGCTGGATACGGAGCTGGGTACCGTTCAGGGACAAGGCCCTGCAACATTCAGGTACTCTGTGTCCCCGTATGGACAGGCCGCGCACACTCCAGACTTGCTGGGTGTGCTAGTGCGCCGGGGACAGTAGCGTTGTGCGCTGGGGTTACAGTCACTGCAGTTTCTCTGAGGGACTTTATGTGTTGGGGACTGCCGCGCCGGCCGCCCCTGGAGCGGCGGCGCGGCTGAGACTTGTGGTGCGCCGGGGACTTAGCGCCGACCGTGCTTTTACGACGGCGGCGCTTATAAATCTAGTCCCCGGCTTTTGCGGCCTAGCTCCGCTTCGTTCCCGCCCCCACCCTGTCAATCAGGGCAAGGGAGAGACGCTGTACGATAGTCAGCGCCGAGGGCTGGAGTCTTATTTACATACTCCAGCCCTCTCACTGAGCACAGTGGGGCGCAGGTTTCCCGCACTTTGTCTGCACACGCCCAGGGCCCGCCCCTCTCCACAGGACGCCGGCAGCCATTCCTACATGCAGTCTGGCTGGAGAACGGACACAGGCTCTGGGAGACCCAGACAAGGGATTTCTGGCGACCACACACCCGCGTTAAGCGGGCGGTAAGCAGCACATTAGTGCTGGCCCCACTAGTGCCACAGTGTGATATTGGTGTATTTTTTTTCTCTATACCATATATATATATATATATATATATATATTGCACTGTAAGGTCGCTTCTTGGCTGTATACCCTATATTGCTCTGAGGAGACGACAACATGTCATCCGCAAAACGCAAGGGTGCCAAGACACAGGCTGTATGCGCTACTTGTGCCGCTTGTGGGGCTGATCTACCGGCAGGTTCCAATGACCCCCATTGTGTGCAATGTTCGGTCCCTGTGCCACTTCGTCAGCCGGAGTCTATGGTGGTAGTGGCCCAGGCAGAGTCACCGGTGAACCCTGTCCCGGTGACGGGGACAGAGTTTGCAGTTTTTGCTGACAAGATGTCTGTCACTATGACAAAAATCCTAGAGACCTTGCAGGCCAGGCCAGTTACTCAGACCATGGACACTGCTGCGTCAATGTTCCCCGGTCCCCCTCAGTTGGAGTTAATCCGTGCTTCAAGGGGGTCCCAGGCATCTCAGGCTGAAGGCTCTGACTCAGATGACAGTCCCAGGCAGCCTAAGCGAGCTCGCTGGGAGAGACCCTCCACGTCATCACGCGGATCAGGGTCTCAGCGAGAAGAGTCTCTACATGATGAGACAGAGGAGGGTGATCAGGAGTCTAATCCTGAAACCGCTCTCAATCTGGATACTCCTGATGGTGACGCCATGGTAAATGACCTTATAGCGGCCATCAATAGACTGTTGGATATTTCTCCCCCAGCCCCTTCAGCAGAAGAGGCAGCTGCACAGCAGGAGAAGTTCCATTTCAGGTATCCCAAGCGTAAACTGAGTACTTTTCTGGACCACGCTGACTTCAGAGAATCAGTCCAGAAACACCATGCTTATCCAGACAAGCGTTTCTCCAAACGTCTTAAGGATACACGTTATCCCTTTCCCCCTGACGTGGTCAAACGCTGGACCCAGTGTCCAAAGGTGGACCCCCCAATCTCCAGGCTTGCGGCTAGATCCATAGTTGCAGTGGAGGATGGGGCTTCACTTAAAGATGCCAATGACAGACAGATGGACCTTTGGTTGAAATCTGTCTATGAAGCTATCGGCGCGTCGTTTGCTCCTGCATTCGCGGCCGTGTGGGCACTCCAAGCTATTTCAGCTGGTCTGGCACAGGTGGACTCTATCATACGTCCAGCAGTGCCGCAAGTGGAGTCCTTAACTTCGCAAATGTCTGCGTTTGCGACCTATGCTATCAACGCTGTCCTGGACTCTACGAGCCGTACCTCAATGGCGTCTGCCAACTCGGTGGTTTTGCGCAGAGCCTTGTGGTTAAAACAATGGAAAGCGGATTCTGCTTCCAAAAAATGTTTAACCAGCTTGCCACTATCTGTAGACAGACTGTTTGGTGAGCAATTGGCTGAAATCATTAAACAGTCCAACGGTAAAGACTCCTCCTTACCCCAGCCCAGATCAAGCAAACCTCAACAAAGGAGGTGGCAGTCGAGGTTTCGGTCCTTTCGAGGCTCCGGCAAGGCCCAATTCTCCTCGTCCAAAGGGACTCAGAAGGAGCAAAGGGGCTCAGATTCCTGGCGGGCTCACTCACGCCCCAAGAAAGCAACCGGAGGAACCGCTTCCAAGGCGGCTGCCTCATGACTTTCGGCCTCCTCCCTCCGCATCCTCGGTCGGTGGCAGGCTCTCCCGCTTTTGCGACATTTGGCTGCCACAGGTCAAGGACCGGTGGGTAACAGACATTTTGTCTCACGGGTACAGGATAGAGTTCAGTTCTCGTCCTCCGCCTCGGTTCTTCAGAACTTCCCCACATCCCGACCGAGCAGATGCTCTTCTGCAGGCGGTGGGCTCACTAAGAGCAGAAGGAGTGGTGATCCCTGTTCCTCTTCAGGAACAAGGGCAAGGTTTTTACTCCAATCTCTTCGTGGTTCCAAAAAAGGACGGCTCGTTCCGTCCTGTTCTGGACCTAAAGCTGCTCAACAAGCATGTGAACGCCAGGCGGTTCCGGATGGAATCCCTCCGCTCCGTCATTGCCTCAATGTCTCAAGGAGATTTCCTTGCATCAATAGACATCAAAGATGCTTATCTCCACGTGCCGATTGCTACAGAGCACCAACGTTTTCTACGTTTTGTGATAAGAGACGAACATCTCCAGTTCGTAGCTCTGCCATTTGGTCTGGCGACAGCCCCACGGGTTTTCACCAAGGTCATGGCGGCAGTGGTAGCAGTCTTGCACTCCCAGGGACACTCGGTGATCCCTTACTTGGACGATCTACTTGTCAAAGCACCCTCTCAAGAGGCATGCCAACACAGCCTGAATGTTGCGCTGGAGACTCTCCAGACTTTCGGGTGGATCATCAACTTTTCAAAGTCAAATCTGTCACCGACTCAATCACTAACGTATCTTGGCATGGAGTTTCATACTCTCTCAGCGATAGTGAAGCTTCCGCTGGACAAGCAGCGGTCACTACAGACAGGGGTACAGTCTCTCCTTCATGGTCAGTCGCACTCCTTAAGGCGCCTCATGCACTTCCTAGGGAAGATGGTGGCAGCAATGGAGGCAGTCCCGTTTGCACAGTTTCATCTGCGCCCACTTCAATGGGACATTCTCCGCCAATGGGACGGGAAGTCAACTTCCCTGGACAGGAAAGTCTCCCTTTCCCAGACGGCCAAGGACTCTCTGCAATGGTGGCTTCTTCCCACCTCATTATCACAGGGAAGATCATTCCTGCCCCCATCCTGGGCAGTGGTCACGACAGACGCGAGTCTGTCAGGGTGGGGAGCAGTTTTTCTCCTCCACAGGGCTCAAGGGACGTGGACTCAGCAGGAGTCCACCCTTCAGATCAATGTTCTGGAAATCAGGGCAGTGTATCTTGCCTTACTAGCTTTCCAGCAGTGGCTGGAAGGAAAGCAGATCCGAATTCAGTCGGACAACTCCACAGCGGTGGCATACATCAACCACCAAGGAGGGACACGCAGTCGGCAAGCCTTCCAGGAAGTCCGGCGGATTCTGTTGTGGGTGGAGGACAGAGCATCCACCATATCAGCGGTTCACATCCCGGGCGTAGAAAACTGGGAAGCAGACTTCCTCAGTCGCCAGGGTATGGACGCAGGGGAATGGTCCCTTCACCCGGACGTGTTTCAGGAAATCTGTCGCCGCTGGGGGGTGCCGGACGTCGACCTAATGGCGTCGCGGCACAACAACAAGGTCCCGACGTTCATGGCGCGGTCTCGCGGTCAAAGAGCTCTGGCGGCAGACGCCTTAGTGCAAGATTGGTCGCAGTTCCGGCTCCCTTATGTGTTCCCACCTCTGGCACTCTTGCCCAGAGTGCTACGCAAGATCAGATCCGATTGCAGCCGCGTCATACTCGTCGCCCCAGACTGGCCGAGGAGGTCGTGGTACCCGGATCTGTGGCATCTCACGGTCGGCCAACCGTGGACACTACCAGACCGACCAGACTTACTGTCCCAAGGGCCGTTTTTCCATCGGAATTCTGTGGCCCTGAACCTGACTGTGTGGCCATTGAGTCCTGGATCCTAGCGTCTTCAGGATTATCCCAAGGAGTCGTTGCCACCATGAGACAGGCTAGGAAGTCCACTTCTGCTAAGATCTACCACAGAACGTGGAGGATTTTCTTATCCTGGTGCTCTGCACAAGGAGTATCCCCCTGGCCATTCGCGTTACCTACTTTTCTTTCCTTCCTGCAATCTGGGTTGGAAAAGGGCTTGTCGCTCGGCTCCCTTAAAGGGCAAGTCTCGGCACTATCCGTGTTTTTTCAGAAGCGTCTAGCACGACTTTCTCAGGTGCGCACGTTCCTGCAGGGGGTTTGTCATATCGTCCCTCCGTACAGGCGGCCGTTAGATCCATGGGATCTAAACAGGGTACTAGTTGCTCTCCAGAAGCCGCCCTTCGAGCCTCTGAGGGATGTTTCACTTTCTCGTCTCTCACAGAAAGTGGCCTTTCTAGTGGCGGTCACGTCTCTTCGGAGAGTGTCTGAGCTAGCAGCGCTGTCATCCAAGGCTCCCTTCCTGGTGTTCCACCAAGACAAGGTAGTGCTGCGCCCCATTCAGGAGTTTCTCCCTAAGGTGGTATCCTCTTTTCATCTTAATCAGGATATCTCCTTGCCTTCCTTTTGTCCTCATCCAGTTC
>NW_027443789.1:0-35297 GCF_048569485.1 Anomaloglossus baeobatrachus | reverse complement strand
AAAATCCAGGACCTGGACCAGGCAGATTAATCAAGACAGTGCTGGATCATAACCGGTAGTTGTCTATCACCAAAATACCTGTATAAGGTAAAGATGAGCGCATCAGGCACAATTTGAAAAAATTATCAGCAAATTTAATGTCCCTTATTATGCTCTGGGATCTGATAGGTAAAAAAATAAAGTAAATTCCTATACTTGTGTAGAAGGGACGGTGGGGTGCGGGGGTGGTCGCAGCGGGTACTGCTGTATGGCCGCTGCGCAGCCCTGGATCAGCACTTTCCACTCCATTCCACTACAGGGGAAGGGTTGCTGGGACCTGTGGTGCGGGACACCCACTTCCAGGCCAAAGGCCAGGACTGGTTTTAGCTTCTTCGGGGCCGTCTCACAGCTGCCGACTGCAGCAGGCCCCAGTGTCCTCAAACACCACACACAGACGAGATTCTTCTGAACCAAAACTTTCTCTTTACTGAACATAGTCATAAACGGTCTTACATCTCGCCAGCTT
This sequence comes from Anomaloglossus baeobatrachus, assembly GCF_048569485.1. Taxonomy (NCBI): domain Eukaryota; kingdom Metazoa; phylum Chordata; class Amphibia; order Anura; family Aromobatidae; genus Anomaloglossus; species Anomaloglossus baeobatrachus. The sequence continues at coordinate 34,792 of NW_027443789.1, read as the reverse complement.
TATAAAGTGAAAGCTGCACATCAAATTAAGAGAAATATGAATAAGCATAACTGCTCTATAATACATAAAGAAATGAAAAACACAATTAGCGATATGAAGAATTGGAAAAATTGAAAAATATGACATTGCATAACTTCTAAGGATTATTTGAAAAAAAAAGAGATATTTTGCTAATATATTGATCAATTCATTACTGCCAAATCACCACTTCACGGTAATCTCTTATTTATCAGGTCCCTAACCAAATGTTACCTCTGAGATTACCATGAAGTGGTATCGGGCAGTAACAAATTGATCAATATATTTGCAAAATATCTCTTATTTTCAAATAATCCTTAGCAGTCATGCAAAGTCATATTTTTCAATTTTTCCAGTTTTTCATATGGCTAATTGTGTTTTTCATTTCTTTATGTATTATAGAGCAGTTATGCTTATTCATATTTCTCTGAATTTGGTGTGCAGATTTCACTTTATATACAGTACAGACCAAAAGTTTGGACACACCTTCTCATTCAAAGAGTTTTCTTTATTTTCAGGACTCTGAAAATTGTAGATTCACTTTGAAGGCATCAAAACTATGAATTAAAACATATGGAATGAAATACTTAAAAAGGTGTGAAACAACTGAAAATACGTCTTATATTCTAGGTTCTTCAAAGTAGCCACCTTTTGCTTTCATTACTACTTTGCAGACTCTTGGCATTCTCTTGATGAGGTTCAAGAGGTAGTCACCGGAAATGGTTTTCCAACAGTCTTGAAGGAGTTCCCAGAGATGCTTAGCACTTGTTGGCCCTTTTGCCTTCACTCTGCGGTCCAGCTCACCCCAAACCATCTCGATTGGGTTCAGGTCTGGTGACTGTGGAGACCAGGTCATCTGGTGTAGCACCCCATCTCTCTCCTTCTTAGTCAAATAGCCTTTACACAGCCTGGAGGTGTGTTTGGGGTCATTTTCCTTTTGAAAAATAAATGATGGTTCAACTAAACGCAAACCGGATGGAATAGCATGCCGCTGCAAGATGCTGTGGTAGCCATGCTGGTTCAGTATGCCTTCAATTGTATATAAATCCCCAACAGTGTCACCAACAAAGCACCCCCACACCATCACACCTCCTCCTCCATGCTTCACTGTGGGAACCAGCCATGTAGAAACCTTTTCTACAAAGACATGGTGGTTGGATCCAAAAATCTCATATTTGGACTCATCAGACCAAAGCACAGATTTCCACTGGTCTAATGTCCATTCCTTGTGGTCTTTAGCCCAAACAAGTCTCTTCTGCTTGTTGCCTGTCATTAGCAGTGGTTTCCTAGCAGATATTTTACCATGAAGGCCTGCTGCACACAGTCTCCTCTTAACAGTTGTTTGGACACACCTTTTCATCTCTAGAACTTTTGATCTGTACTGTAGATTGTGTATTTTTTAGCTAGCACCCTGTTCACATTTGAAATGGTGTTCCAGCAGTCTTTTTGATTGTTCATCTCGCCAGTGGCAGGCACATCTTATTTCTGTTACAGCGGGTAGACACTTCAAATTACACAGTCCTCTGGATTTCTACTCCGGTTCTTCACTGTGGTCACCATTAGCAACCGGAGTTACTCTCAATTTACCGGCCAGCCACTTCCCTGGTTCTCTGTTCCTAGAGCTTCTCATCCACTCCCTCATCTTCATACTTTCAGACAGATTCATATGGTCCGTACGGGGGTCCTTCTCCCACCCACAGAGATAGCTATAAGTCGTGACAGGGGTCCCTGGGGATGGCATTCTATTGTCCCAGTTTATCAGGATCTACTCCTCCTGCGGAGCCCACTGACCTTCAGCCTGGACAGGGAGTTTGTTGGGTATACGCCAGGGGGCAGCCACCACCCAATCCATCCGGACTTTACCCTTTTGCATACCTCCCAACTTTTAAAGAAGGAAAAGAGTGACAAAGTTTGCGGCGCGCGTTTTTAGGCCACGCCCCCTAACCACACCCATTTCCACTCCCCATCCACACCCATTCAGCATGGACACGCAGGCAACCTGCGGGCCTCCAGCATGGACACGCAGGCAGCCGGCGGGCCTCCAGCATGGACACGCAGGCGGCCGGCGGGCCTCCAGCATGGACACGCAGGCGGCCGGCGGGCCTCCAGCAGGGACACGCAGGCAGCCGGCGGGCCTCCAGCACAGACAGGCGGCGGGGGGCGCCCGCACAGACAGGCGGAGGGGGGCGCCCGGACAGACAGGCGGCTGGGGGCGCCCGCACAGACAGGCGCGGGCCGCCCGAACAGAGAGGCGGCCGGCCGCACGCACAGTGAGAAGGCGGGCCGCCCGCACAGAGAGGCGGCCGTCAGCCCACAGAGACAGGCGGCCGGCCGACCGCACAGACAGGCGGCCGGCCGACCGCACAGACAGGCGGCCGGCCGCACGCACAGACAGGTGGCCGGCCGACCGCACAGAGAGGCTCTGGCCGGGAGGGGAGGGGAGGGGAGGGGAATCAGCGCTGGGGAGATTCTACATACGTTAGCAGCAGCACAGAGACAGAGACTAGTTTCGGGCAGCGCGCTCCTCTCTGTTCACGTGTTAGGATGGTAGGAGGGAAAAGCAGGGAGGCGGGGAGAGAGTGGGTGGGCGGAGCCCGGGAGACGGCCGTCCCGCTCGTGGCAACGGGACAAACAATGCAAAGCGTGATAGTCCCGCTGTATCCGGGACGGTTGGGAGGTATGCTTTTGGGACATGGTTCGGTCAGCCCGCCTCTCACCAGGGCCCCATGTGTCTGGTGTCGGGATATGACCCAGCGAGTGTGACACCCTGGACATCCAGGGGTCACAGATCACTACATTCACCACATACACCCCCCCACACTAGGAAGGTACCACCCGTCAACCACAAAGACCTCATTGCCTCCCTCAGAGTCAGACAGGCACACCAGGTGGGCGGAGTCAGGCAGAAAGACACGCCCTCCGAGGAGTCTGCTGGCTGGAGGCAGGAAAACAGTACAAAGTTGGTGGAGTACAGTGCAGTGGAGTGGAGAGTAGTGAAGCACAGTTCTTCGCGGGGCCTGGGTTGGAGCCTAGGACCCCCCAAACAGTCAGGCAGGCAGACGGCAGTGGCCGCCTGCAGGAGACCGGGAACACGACCAGTGGAACCGTAAGGGACCGGGACAGGGTAGCGGCCCGCTGGAACCGAACCGGGGAGCCAACAGGATACCGGAGCACCAGGAAGGGTACTCAGACCTTGAACTAGGCTATATGCCACCACCATAGTCGAATTAACTGATTGCGGTCTGGACCTCAGGGGTTCATTCCCACCAAAGTCCCGATTGAAGGCAACAGCTCCACCCGTCCGGATAGTAGCCACCGCCAAAGGCCAGAGATCCAAGGGCCAGCGTCTGTGGGCAAAGGGGCTCCTATGACATATACACGCCGGGGAGCGGACTACCAGTGCTCAGGCACAGTGGTCAAACTACAAACACAGGTGCAGGAGAAAGGCGGACATTGCCAACCCGACTAGGAAGCTGCAGCCGGCTGCGGGCCCCATCCATCACTCCGTTTGGTTTACCAGTGACTCTGTGTGATTCAATCGTGAGTACACTTGTGCCCTCTGGCACCGCGCCACACCACAGCACTACGCCCTGCATCTCCCCAAACGGGCCCCGGGACCAACTGCCCCTACCCACGGAGGGGTCAACACCTAGCTGCACCAGTACACCACTCCCGGGAGTCCCCGTACCTTCACCACAGCGGTGGTGTCCACCATCACCACAACCCGTGGGTGGCGTCACGAATAACCATCCTAAAACCAAATACCCCCATCCCCCAGCACGTAGCGCCAACCTCCCTTGCAGAGCGACGTGACCCCCAGGTCCGTGAGAGGCTCGAGTCACCACCCGTAGAACGCAAGCACGGATCCGAGCGGCTCGGCGGTCGCAGCCGAGGCCGCGGGGCGGTACACATCGACTCTTCTGGTGTCACGAACAGTATCGTCTCAGTCTACTTACCAGTAGAAGTGCGCCTTGTGGTTCCCGTCAGTGGCGTCCCGCTGAAAAATCTGAAGATCCGCCATATTGGGCGCGAAAGTTTCCCGCTCGAGTCGTCTTCCCCGAGCAGTGAAGGTGCGAAAGTGAAGCCCCGCCCCCTAAAGAAGGAAGTGCCGAAGAAAACCAAGGGGGCCGGGTGAAGAGCTGGCCCCATGTGATCCCGGGGATAAGAAGCAGGGACGCCAGGACTCTAGACCCGTTTTGTTCATGGAACCCGAAGGTGCAGCACCATGTCCACCCCGTCCGAGCAACCCGAAGCCCTGATGCCTGCGCCCGTAACAGCGGCGTGGGTGGAGGCCCGGACCGCGGAGATGTGTTGCCGCCTCCAAACACAGGTGCACCTCTGGCTTGAGCACTGGGCGGTGGAGATGGAGGGGATAGCGGCCGCCGTGCGGGCGCGCGAGAGGATGGTGGTTTTGGAAAGGTGGGAAGGCGACCCATGCCCCTATGTCCCTGAGGGACCGGCCGCTGCGGCTGAGGGACCCAGTCTGCTCCTGCCGACCATACCACTTCCTCCATTGCCCGCAATGGTCGTTGCTACCGCTCCACCCGAATCCCTACCCCCGACATCGGTGGTGGAGCCCATTGTAGATGCCTATGAGAAGTGACCCGTGGAGGCTTGCCATGGACGGCCCAAAGATCAGCAAGCATCAGACCGGTTGCCCTGGGAAGTACGACAGGAACCAAAGCCCGGGAGTCCCGTACTTTCACCGCAGCGGTGGTGTCCACCATCACCACAACCCGTGGGTGGCGTCACGAATAACCATCCTAAAACCAAATACCCGCATCCCCCCGCGCGTAGCGCCAACCTCCCTTGCAGAGCGACGTGACTCCCGGGTCCGTGAGAGGCTCGAGCCACCACCCGCAGAACGTGAGCACGGATCCGAGCGGCTAGGCGGTCGCAGCCGAGGCCGCGGGGCGGTACACAAGTCAAATCACTTCTCCTGGGGGCTTCTCCTCACACCTCCCACAGGTGTGGGTCTCTCTACACTGCTCTCTGGGACTCTCCTCCCATTTCCTGCCTTCCTAGGCTTTTTACTCACCAAGCTCGTCCCTGCCATTAGCTCTCCTTAGCCTGAGAGCACCAAGGAAAGTAGCTCACCCCATGTGGCCATCTAGTGGCCGCACACAGAATATATCATAAACCATATCTACAATACACATGTAACGAGGCGAGCAGCTCTGACTGTTTTATGACTGAAAAAGACATGGAGACTGACATTACACAGGATGGTGCTGCCACCTTGTGGACAAGTGCTGAAATTGCTCGAGGGGCGGACGCTGTAAAATCTGATCCCCTCCCCCAGGCACGGGTTGTACAGGAAAAAAGTGCGGGAAAAAAGACACTGAGCTACTGGAGCTGCACCTGAACAGACCTGCCTCGGACTGCCCTCATCGCTGAAGTGTGAGGGATTGCCAGAACTGCTGCAGACGTGATACTGGACTCAAGGGACCTCCGGACCGTCTCCTTCCTCCATTCCAAGAGACTGTAAGCTAGTCCTCTGGTGAGAGGGCTGAAGATTTCTCCATCTCTGCTCCTTGGAGTCGCCGTCGTTTACCTGGAGTCCAGGCCTGCTACGTGGGAGCCCTCCCTCCTTGTGTTTTGGACTGGTAATATAACCCATAGGGCAAGTCGGGGACAGAATTCTTGTTTATCATTGCTGTTTTTTTTGTGTTCTGCGCCGTGTGTCTGAAGTTAAAGATCCGGATAGCAAACTCTGGTTATGTGTGCTGCTAAGCCAACTGCGTGTGACATTGAGATGGTTACCAGTAAAGAAATGTACCCTTGCATAAAATCTGAGCATGGGGATTTTGTTGGCGCAGATTATGGGAACTCAGCCGCGGTCTTACCCGAGGCCACTTCATCTGGCGTAGTCGGCAGGATCTGTGACCAACAAAATCCCCTCCTGGTGGTAGCTTATAGTCAGACAGCTCCTCCGGCGTCTGTTGTAAATCAAGTGAGAAAGTTTAATGGACGGAATTACCCTGTACCTGAATGGGCGGAACAACTTAGGATAGTGGGGGAAATGTATAATGCTGACCCTAAGACCTTAGTGGAAATGGCTATGCTGACGTTAGGGGGGGAGGCATGGACGACCATCAGACTGGAGACGGTTAGGGGCCAACGTACATTAGATGACTTGATACGGGTGCTAGAGAACACCTATGGGCCGACCAGATACCTGGGAAAACTGCGCTACATGTTCTTCCAGCGTACACAGCTCGAGTGGGAGGACATTTCCCAATATGCGAACGCCCTCCAAGTACTGCTGGAACAAGCCTGCAAAAATGGAGAAAATCTAGCTGGTACATCCTCCCGCGACCTTGTGCTGAGGGACCAATTTGTAATAGGACTGAGAGATCCGTATCTCAACCGCTCATTGCAGGACTTACTCAGGATGAATCCAGCCCTTATGTTTGCTGAGGTTAAACAAGAAGCCATAGAACATTCTAGGGGACCTGTTACGGGAACAGAGACTTATACCGCTACTTGCAGATCCATGTACAAAACAAATACTCCGAACAGCGACACGGAGGAACTGAAGCAGATGGTGGCGGTGTCGCGGGCGGGGAGGGCGCTGCGCTCACCCACCGCTCGGGTCCGGCTGCTGCTGCTGCTCTGTGGTGGCTCGAGCGGTGGGCCGGATCCCGGGGACCCGAGCGGCGCTCCTCGCCCGTGAGTGAAAGGGGGTGGTTTGGGTTTAGGGATATTGTCCGTGACGCCACCCACGGTTGTGGTGAGGTTGATGACACCACCGCTGCTCTGGACGGGGATCCCGGGAGCAATGACTGGGAGCAGCTTGGCTGTTAATTTCTCCCCTCCGTGGGTAGGGGGTTTTGTGGTCCCAGGACCCGGTGAGGGTTAGGGATGGCAGGCGGGTTACGGGGCCTGGTGAGGTGCAGGGTCGCGGGGGCAGCGCGGTGCCGCACGGCACAGTAGTACTCAGTCAGCCAATGTCCTTGGTAAAACACACAGCTGGATGGACGGGGCCCACTGACGGCTGCGGTGGTTTCTGCTCCCGGTAGGTTGATGGTGACTGCCTTTCCCTACACCTGTGTTGTGTTACGGTTCCAATGGCTTCCCACCGGTAAACCGCTTCCCAGCTTGGATGGATGCTGAGGGAGCCCCTTTTGCCCACAGGCTCTGGCCCTGGGAACTGTAGCCTTGGCGATGACTGTGTTTCCCTTCGCGGTTTGAGCTGTTGCCTTCAATCGGGACTTGACTGCTGGGAAACCCCGGATGTTCCCTTCGCTAATGGATATGACAAATTTGACGGAGACTCCTAGCCTTGTCGGGGTCCATAAGCCCTGCCGGATGGTGCTGGCTTCTCTTTGCTCGGTCCGGTACCGTCGGGCCACCGCCCGTCCACGGTCCTTATGGTTCGCTCCAATCGGCCTCTCCTGCAGACGGTCACCACCGCCTGCCAACCTTGCTGTACCGTCCGGGCCACACACCCGGACGCCGTCAGTCAGCTGCTCTCTTGCCACTTCACTCCTCACTTCTCAAACTCCAAAACTAAACTGCTCCTTTTTCCCGCCTCCAGGACTGTGAACTCCTCAGTGGGCGGGGCCAACCGCTTGGCCCACCCCCTGGTGTGGACATCAGCCCCTGGAGGGAGGCAACAAGGGTTTTTGTGTTTGGCTTAGGTGTGCCTAACCTGGCTTGTCCAGGGCGCCACATTCCCCCTTAGTAAAATGCAGACCGTCCGCGGGCTTCCCGTCCATCACCGGTTTTATTTTTGGTTAACTGCAAAAGATAAAACAGTAAACATAAGCATTTTCAAATCTTCCCACATCGGGAGGTGCATCTCTTAAACGTTGCAAAATGGTACATTTTTATTAAAACAGTATGGCTTCCGCTCTCTCCCACCCAAACAACCTGGCCCTGATGCTGCCCCTAAGCAAATGGGCAGCACCCCTTGACCACCCCAGTCCAGCACCAAGTTGCCCGATCGGGTTCTGTCCCTTTCAGGGGACCCACGTCCATGGGGACCCCTGAACCCCCCGGAGGATCGCCACCGGTTTCGGTGGTGGCTGGGCCCCAGCCTACTCCACTGTGGGCCCTTCCTCCAATCTGCCTCTCCGGAGGCGGTCACGGTTTCAAGCCAACAAATATTTATTTACATACCACAAGTTCGTGGTTGCCCTGCTAGTTCTCGGGCTTGTCCGTAGCAGTTTCTATGCAATGGTTGTAAACAGTCCCCACGGGGACAACAGTTGCCGGCAATGACCGGTTCAATCACAGCTCAATCAAGTGACATCTTCGGATAATCAATCTTAGCATTCAAAACTTTCTAAACGGTACTCTCAACACACAGCTTTGCTGGTGGTCCCAACGGGGACAACTTTTAGGCGGAGGACCCGCCGACTTCACTTCAGATCCAGCTCGCCGACCGGGGTAGAGGGCTGAACGGGCGCTTGAAGCCCCTGGCCTACTCTCAACCGGACACCCAGGGCGTACCATCCCCTCTCCCAACAATGTCGGGTGTAATTGACGAGGTCACCGGGGAGCAGATTGCGGCTGGGATGGTCTTCCGGTATTTGATCATTCACATCTCTCCGGGCCACGAAAACTTCGACCTCCAGGCCCGGTTCATAAATGAAGCCATACCCCCTTCGGGTATCAAATCGCCGGACCTGTCCCTCGTATCTCGGGCCCCGCACACGGAAGGTGGCTCTTCGGAGGCGCTCCTTTTCTTCAATGGTGCGGGCCACCAGCTCCGCCTTCCTTCTTTCCCTCTCAGCAATCTCCAGGCCCAGCGGTGTCGGCTCCCTGTCCCAATACTGCACCTGTGTTGTGTTACGGTTCCAATGGCTTCCCACCGGTAACCCGCTCCCCAGCTTGGATGGATGCTGAGGGAGCCCCTTTTGCCTGCAGGCTCTGGCCCTGGGAACTGTAGCCTTGGCGGTGACTGTGTTTCCCTTTGCGGTTTGAGCTGTCGCCTTCAATCGGGACTTGACTGCTGGGAAACCCCGGAGGTTCCCTTCGCTAACGGATTTGACAAATTTGACGGCGACTCCTAGCCTTGTCGGGGTCCGTAAGCCCTGCCGGATGGTGCTGGCTTCTCTTTGCTTGCCGGTCCGGTACCGTCAGGCTACCGCCCGTCCACGGTCCTTACAGTTCGCTCCAATCGGCCTCTCCTGCAGACGGTCACCACCGTCTGCCAACCTTGCTGTACCGTCCGAGCCACACACCCGGACGCCGTCAGTCAGCTGCTCTCTTGCCACTTCACTCCTCACTTCTCAAACTCCAAAACTAAACTGCTCCTTTTTCCTGCCTTCAGGACTGTGAACTCCTCGGTGGGCGGGGCCAACCGCCTGGCCCACCCCCTGGTGTGGACATCAGCCCCTGGAGGGAGGCAACAAGGGTTTTTGTGTTTGGCTTAGGTGTGCCTAACCGGGGTGTGGGGTGTGTTGGTGTAGTCCTGTGACGACCTGGCTTGTCTAGGGCGCCACAGCAGACTTACAGAAGCAGGTGCTGCAGCTCACACTAAACCGACAGGCAGATGGGCAAGTGAGACGGCAACCTAGCCGGCCTATGGGAAAGTGCTGGACATGTGGTGATCCCCGTCACAGAGCAAACCGTTTCCCCCAGAACTCCTTCCAACCCGATCCGCAGCCGTTCCATCGAATGGACTCTCAAACACCCCAGCAAGCGGAGTTTCACTCGAAACAGCGGTTGGAGCCCCAGGCCTATTCACTAGAACCGCCAAGCCGTGCCTCTCAACAGCAGCCACCTTTAAACTAGACACCCCGGCTGAGGAGGCTCACCCGACCGGGAAGGCCAAAGAAAAAGGAGCCAACAAAGGAGCAAGCTTGCATCAAACAGCCCTACACTGAAAGTAATGTTAGAGGGAGTTGCTGTCCAAGGACTAATGGATACTGGATCCCAGGTGTCCACCATCTCAGAGCAGTTTTACGAGAAATATCTACAACCACGGGCGGCCTATGACCCGAATACCGTCATCAAAATCAAAGCGGCCAATAATCTACCCATTCCAGTAACGGGAGTAGCTTGGATGAACACCGAAATATGTAGACAGGACCTCCGGAAGAGGGGGATAATCGTGGTCAAAGAAGGCTTCGGTTCGGAAATGCCCATGATTATTGGGATGAACATCCTGAAAGACCTGGACCTGGTATTGTTTACCAAGCGGGGACCCAAGTACTGGCAGGAAGTTACCACACACGGGGCCACCCGCCGAGCATTCCGAAGAGTGGTTCGGGCCTGCAGCCTACAGCAAATGGCAGAGGAACAATGGCCCATAGCCACTATTGTCGAAGGCGGGGAGGGCACTGCGCTCACCCACTGCTCGGGTCCGGCATGGCTACTGCTTCGTTTGCTCGCTGCTCGGTGGCTCGAGCGGCGGGCCGGAACCGGGGCCTCGAGCGGCGCTCCTCGCCCGTGAGTGAAAAGGGGATTGGTTTTGGGGATTTGATTGTCCGTGACACCACCGGTTGTGGTGAGGTTGTGACACCACCGCTGTTCTGGACGGGGATCCCAGGAGCGATGACTGGGAGCAGCTCGGATGTTGGTTCTCCCCTCCGTGGGTAGGGGGGTTGGTTGTCCCGGGCCCGGTGAGGGTTAGGGATGGCAGGCAGGTTACGGGGCCTGGTGAGGTGCAGGGTCGCGGGGGCAGCGCTGTGCCGCACGGCACGGTAGTACTCACTCAGCCAATGACGAAGGCAAAGTCCTTGGTAAAACACACGGCTGGATGGACGGGGCCCACTGACGGCTGCGGTGGTTTCTGCCTTTCCCTGCACCTGTAGAATGTTTTGGTACTGATAGCTTCCCACCGGTAACCCGCTCCCCAGCTTGGATAGATGCTGAGGGAGCCCCTTTTGCCCGCAGGCTTTGGCCCTGGGAACTGTAGCCTTGGCGGTGACTGTGTTTCCCTTCACGGTTTTGAGCTGTTGCCTTCAATCGGGTCTTGACTGCTGGGAAACCCTGGAGGTTCCCTTCGCTAACGGATTTGACCGGTTTTACGGCGACTCCAAGCCTGGTCGGGGTCCGTAAGCCCTGCCGAATGGTGCTGGCTTCTCTTTGCTCTCCGATCCGGTACCATCGGGCCACCGCCCATCCACGGTCCTTACGGTTCGCTCCAATTAGCCTCTCCTGCAGCCAACCTTGCTGTACCGTCCGGGCCACACACCCGGACGCCGTCAGACTGCTCCTCTACCACTTCACTTCCTCCAACTTCAAACTCTCTCTCTAAACTAACCTCCTCTCACTCCTTTTCCCGCCTCCAGGACTGTGAACTCCTCGATCTGGCCCACCCCCTGGTGTGGACATCAGCCCCTGGAGGGAGGCAACAAGGATTTTTGTTTGACTTCGGTGTGCCTAGCCGGGGTGTGGGGTGTGTTGGTGTAGTTTCTGTGACGACCTGGCTTGTCCAGGGCGCCACACTATCACCGTGCCTCGCCACACTAGGATCACCTTACCGGCTGAAAAGGAGACAATTATCTCGCTACCCCTTAGCACCACAAGGCCGCTTGAAGGCATGGAGGTACTGATTGAGCCGCGAACCCCGAGGGAGGGAAAACTGAACCCATTAGTCGCTCGCACTCTGGCTGTCGTGAGGAGGGGAAGAATCCCTGTCCATCTGAGCAATACGGCAAGTGTAGGCGCCGACCTAGAAGCGGGGACACAGCTCGCCCTACCTACAGAGGTGAATCCCAGGGGCCCCCTCCAGTTTGCCCCATCGACAGAGGGAGACTGGACAGTGACTGTCACCGACATGGCCACCGCCACAGATGACACTGAAGCTGGAAAAGAGCTGCTAGAGAAGTGTCAGCTGGATACACCCCAATACTCTAAACAGGAAGTGTCACAGGTGGAAAAACTACTACAGGAACACCAGGCGTCCTTTGCCCGGCATGACACCGACTTTGGATGCAACACCAGTATCGAACACGAGATCCCTACGGGTAACGCTTCTCCTATCTGTGAGAGATACTGGCAGATACCACCCCAGCAATACCAAGAAGTGAAAAGCCTCCTGAATTCCATGCTCCATGCGGAGTGGTACGAGAGAGCCAGAGCCCCTGGGCTGCACCGGTGGTAATAGTTAAAAAGAAAGACGGATCCCTGAGGTTCTGTGTGGAGCCTGAATGCTTGCACCACCCGGGACTCATACCCTTAGCTAAGGATCGAAGAATCCCTGACGGCTCTGAAGAAAGCCAAGTATTTTTCCTCCCTTGATCTGGCCAGCGGCTATTGGCAGGTACCCATGAGCAAAAAGGACAGAGAAAAAACCGCTTTCATCCTACCCATGGGCCTGTACGAGTTTGACAGGATGCCCTTCGGCCTGAACAACGCGCCAAGAACTTTCCAGAGGCAGATGGAGCGCTGCTTGGGAGACTTCACCGTCATCTACCTTGATGACATTGTGGTCTATTCAGCCACGTTCGAAGAACATCTACAGAAGCTGGGCCGCGTGTTCCAGAGGTTAAGGGAACATGGCTTGAAGTTGAAACCCAGCAAGTGCCGTCTTCTACAGCAGGAGATTGATTACATGGGCCACAGGATCTCGGTCGAAGGTGTTCCACCATCGCCGGAGAAAATAGCCGCCGTACGGGACTGGCCCCAACCCACAACTGTCAAGGGGGTCAGGGCTTTCTTGGGACTGGCAGGCTACTACCGCCGGTTCGTCAAGAACTTCGCCCGGCTTGCCGCACCAGTGCACGACCTGCTTCGAGGGAATACCAACAGTCCCAGGGGACGCCGCATCAATTGGAGGCCTACCCAAGAAGAGTCCTTCCAAGCTCTAAAGGGTGCCTTGACGTCGTCCCCCATCCTGGCATATGCAGATTACACCCTACCCTTTCAATTACATACTGACACCAGCCTACAGGGTCTGGGGGCAGTACTCTCACAGGTACAAGAAGGCAAGGAACGTGTTGTAGCCTATGCCAGTAGGTCCCTACATGAAGGTGAAAAGAATCCCACCAATTACAGTTCATTCCGGATGGAGCTGTTGGCCTTGATGTGGGCAATGACTGAGAAATTTGCCGGATATCTGACGGGGACAGAAGTACTAGTCCTGACGGACAACAACCCTTTGGCCCATTTAGAAAATGCGAAACTTGGGGCTATGGAGCAGCGAGGGATGGCTCGGCTCTCCAAGTTTAACTACAAGATTAAATATAGAGCTGGGGCTGAAAATCAGAATGCGGACAGCCTGTCCAGAAAGACATCCCCCTCGCCCACTAAGGACCAGGACGAAGAGCTGGAAGGAGACGAGATGCCTGACTTCGCAAGATTAGCCCGGCAGATGATGGATTGCCGCCAGTATGCTGTGGATGAGGCTGGCACTTCAGTAGGGTCCCCACTGTCCCCACAGGAATGGTGCAGAATCCAGGACTGGAATGCTGAATGTGCCCTACTCAAACAATGGGTGAAGCAGCAGCAGAAGCTGTCCTCTGACACGCGGTCACGACTGTCCACCAGTACCCTGACCCTGCTCAGCCAATGGGATCATCTGATTCTGAGAGAAGGAGTGCTATACCGGAGGATCTTCCTATCCCACATGCTGGAGGAGTGCCTACAGCTTGTAGTGCCAGCCCAAATGGCCCGTGAGATGATGGGAGAAGCACACAAGAGGAACGGCCACTTTGGAATAGACAAGACCTTCTGGTGGGTCCAACAGTCCATCTACTGTCCGGGACTCCGCAAGCTGGTTGAAGATGTCTGCCAAGCCTGTCGCACCTGTGAGCTTTACAAGTCCGCTGAACAGCGTGCACCTGTCCAAACAGTTGAGACATCCCAGCCCCTTGAGCTGTTGATGGTGGACTACCTGTCGATTGGGACGGTGAGTGGTGGCTACCAATACTGTCTGGTTATGGTAGACCATTTCACAAAATTCGCAGTTGCTGTTGCTACCAAAGATCAGACTGCCGAGTCAGCTGCGCGGACCATCTGTCGACAGTTCATCCAGGTCTATGGGTGTCCGGAGAGGTTGCACTCTGATCAGGGGACTTGTTTTGAAGGTCAAATTATCGAGGAGCTGCATCGGATGTATGGGATCCAGAAGTCCAGAACCACCCCTTACCACCCACAGGGGAATGGTGCGTGTGAGCGCTTTAACCGGACTCTACTCCAGTTGATCCGCACCTTAGCCGATGACAAGAAAGACCAATGGCCCCAATTCCTCCCGGATCTAGTGTGGGCCTACAACAATCAAGTCCACTCCGTTACGGGTTTTACCCCACACACCCTTCTCTTTGGCCGCCCAGGACAAGGGGTCCATGACCTAAACCTGACCAGTCCTGAAAAAGATACCGACGGTACCTATCCATCCTGGCTACACACTCATCGTCAGAAGATGGAAACTGTATACCGACTGGTAGGCCAACAAATCCGGGGCCAGAGACATGCTGACCCGCTCCCCGTACAGGAAGAACCCTTAGAAGTAGGACAGCTAGTCCTGGTTCGTATTAAGAAGCCTCAAGGAAAACTCCGAGCTAAGTGGGAAGCTGAAGTCTATCGGGTAGTTGAGTGCCCCTACCCTGATGGTCATGTGTACAGAGTCCGGGGCGAAGATAGCGGCAACTCTCGCACCTTTCACCGGAATATGTTATGCCCCTGCCCATCCCAGCCTGACTCCCTGACCACAGTACCCGGTGAGGACGACACTGCTGACATGACTGACACCATTGACATTACTCAGCATAGTGACCTTGTTGACTCTGGGACTGGTTACCCGCCTGCGCAGACTGGCCCTCCCTCTAGGGAACTGACGGAGGTAGAGAGTGTAACCGGTGATAGAGTGGAGGGAAATCAACCTCTGCGGCGTACTACCCGCACCACTGCCGGGGTTCCTCCTGGGCAGTCTTATAGGGACCAGTATGTATGGCCCGCTTCTCCGCCTCCCCCTGCCACAGCCTCAGTCATCGCTGCCCTGGAACCTGTGAATGTTGACAGGGACTGCCAACCTTTAAGTGGGGGGATATGTAATGAGGCGAGCAGCTCTGACTGTTTTATGACTGAAAAAGACATGGAGACTGACATTACACAGGATGGTGCTGCCACCTTGTGGACAAGTGCTGAAATTGCTCAAGGGGCGGACGCTGTAAAATCTGATCCTCTCCCACAGGCACGGGTTGTACAGGAAAAAAGCGCGGGAAAAAAAACACTGAGCAACTGGAGCTGCACCTGAACAGACCTGCCTCGGACTGCCCTCATCGCTGAAGTGTGAGGGATTGCCAGAACTGCTGCAGACGTGATACTGGACTCAAGGGACCTCCGGACCATCTCCTTCCTCCATTCCAAGAGACTGTAAGCTAGTCCTCTGGTGAGAGGGCTGAAGATTTCCCCATCTCTGCTCTTTGGCGTCACCGTCGTTTACCCGGAGTGCAGGCCTGCTACGTGGGAGCCCTCCCTCCTTGTGTTTTGGACTGGTAATATAACACATAGGGCAAGTCAGGGACAGAATTCTTGTTTATCATTGCTGTTTTTTTTTGTGTTCTGCACCGTGTGTCTGAAGTTAAAGATCCGGATAGCAAACTCTGGTTATGTGTGCTGCTAAGCCAACTGCGTTTGTCATTGAGATGTTTACCAGTAAAGAAATGTACCCTTGCATAAAATCTGAGCGTGGGGATTTTGTTGGCGCAGATTATGGGAACTCAGCCGCGGTCTTACCCGCGGCCACTTCACACACAGTATATCAACATTAAACAGTACATTTACAGACAGGGGATTTGCAGGTCTGGGGTGGCAGAGCCTTACACCTCCTTACAATTGAGAGAGAGGGGAGCCAGCACGATCTGAAAATGGCATGCATCATATAAAAAGTGCAAATTCACAGATTTATTCCAACTGTACTGTAATATAAATGAGATTTTTAGCAAATAATTGATCAATTCTTTGAGCCACCCCTGCCAATGTCACGGCAAATCTCAATAGGGGGGTCCTACTCTATATTCTGTATTTCATGTGCCATGCGGCCTCCTAGATAAAGTTAAAAGCAGAACCATAAGGGAGCACACATACCTGTAAATATAACCGCTTCTATGTTGCAAAAGAGGCAATTGAGGATAGAGGCCAGCCCAGGTCCCAGCATGTGGAGCAAGCTCTACACATACCAGGACTATATCAGAACTGACCCTCCCAGTGCCAGACAGCAACCATTGATAAAGGCGGACCAGATCCAAGTATGGTGCTTAATTAGCAATGCCTGTGGAAAGGGTGAGGCAACTGAATGTGTACAGCTACCAACAGGAGGAATATATTGCAAACCAAGATCAGGCGTGCATAGCATGGTGGTGACCAGCCACCAGACATTTGTAGCATAACTACAACCAAACAGAGAGAGAGGGGAGCCAGCACGATCTGAAAATGGCATGCATCATATAAAAAGTGCAAATTCACAGATTTATTCCAACTGTACTGTAATATAAATGAGATTTTTAGCAAATAATTGATCAATTCTTTGAGCCACCCCTGCACCCCTGCCTCCTTACAATTGCCTCACCTCTCACCTCTCCGGCCCCTACCTCCTTACCATCATCCGTCTGTTCCTCGTTGCATCTTCAGATTGCCACCATTTGTGTTGAATTCCTTTGGTTTCTCGTGCTGGGCCAGGACTTCGTGGTCTAATGAGTCCTTGGAAGGTTATTCGCAAGCATGTGTCATGAGGTCATGGTATATGCCAAGATCTCGAATTTATGCACTGAAGACTCCTGGGAATTCATTGCAAGAGTTGCTGATCTGAAGATGAGACGAGGACTGGAAGAGTGATTGTGAGGAGTGGAGGAGCTGGAGATGTGAGCGATAACGTGAGTATAAGGATTTTTATTTTAGCATTTTTATGGACATTTTGCTTAATCCGTGTGGAAGTGTAATACAAATATTCTGAATTCTGGTGAATGTAAATTTTTGGCGAACTCCAGTAGAATTCCATTTGAATGGATTCGCTCAGCTTCAGTATATGGGAAGTGAGAGGGGAGCCAGCACGATCTGAAATTGGCATGCATCATATAAAAAGTGAAAATTCACAGATTTATTCCAACTGTACTACAATAAAAAAATGAGATTTTTAGCAAATAATTGATCAATTTTTTGAGCCACCCCTGCCAACGTCACGGCAAATCTCAATAGGGGGGTCCTACTCTACATTCTGTATTTCATGTGCCATGCGGCCTCCTAGATAAAGTTAAAAGCAGAACCATAATAGAGCACACATACCTGTAACCTGTATATAACCGCTTCTATGTTGCAAAAAAGGCACTTGTGGATAGAGACCAGCCCAGGTCCCAGCATGTGGAGCAAGCTCTGCACCATACCAGGACTATATCAGAACTGATCCTCCCAGTGCCAAACAGCAACCATTGATAAAGGCGGACCAGATCCAAGATGGTGCTTAATTAGCATTGCCTGTGGAAAGGGGTGAGGTAACTGAATCTGAACAGCTACCAACAGGAGGAATACAAAGCAAACCAAAATCAGGCGTGCATGGCATGGTGGTGACCGGCCACCAGAATTTGTAGCATAACTACGACCAAACAGAGAGAGAGGGGAGCCAGCACGATCTGAAATTGGCATGCATCATATAAAAAGTGAAAATTCACAGATTTATTCCAACTGTACTACAATAAAAAAATGAGATTTTTAGCAAATAATTGATCAATTTTTTGAGCCACCCCTGCCAACGTCACGGCAAATCTCAATAGGGGGGTCCTACTCTACATTCTGTATTTCATGTGCCATGCGGCCTCCTAGATAAAGTTAAAAGCAGAACCATAATAGAGCACACATACCTGTAACCTGTATATAACCGCTTCTATGTTGCAAAAAAGGCACTTGTGGATAGAGACCAGCCCAGGTCCCAGCATGTGGAGCAAGCTCTGCACCATACCAGGACTATATCAGAACTGATCCTCCCAGTGCCAAACAGCAACCATTGATAAAGGCGGACCAGATCCAAGATGGTGCTTAATTAGCATTGCCTGTGGAAAGGGGTGAGGTAACTGAATCTGAACAGCTACCAACAGGAGGAATACAAAGCAAACCAAAATCAGGCGTGCATGGCATGGTGGTGACCGGCCACCAGAATTTGTAGCATAACTACGACCAAACAGAGAGAGAGGGGAGCCAGCACGATCTGAAATTGGCATGCATCATATAAAAAGTGAAAATTCACAGATTTATTCCAACTGTACTACAATAAAAAAATGAGATTTTTAGCAAATAATTGATCAATTTTTTGAGCCACCCCTGCCAACGTCACGGCAAATCTCAATAGGGGGGTCCTACTCTACATTCTGTATTTCATGTGCCATGCGGCCTCCTAGATAAAGTTAAAAGCAGAACCATAATAGAGCACACATACCTGTAACCTGTATATAACCGCTTCTATGTTGCAAAAAAGGCACTTGTGGATAGAGACCAGCCCAGGTCCCAGCATGTGGAGCAAGCTCTGCACCATACCAGGACTATATCAGAACTGATCCTCCCAGTGCCAAACAGCAACCATTGATAAAGGCGGACCAGATCCAAGATGGTGCTTAATTAGCATTGCCTGTGGAAAGGGGTGAGGTAACTGAATCTGAACAGCTACCAACAGGAGGAATACAAAGCAAACCAAAATCAGGCGTGCATGGCATGGTGAATTTTCACTTTTTATATGATGCATGCCAATTTCAGATCGTGCTGGTTCCCTTTTTTTCTCTGTTTTGACCGTAGTTATGCTACAAATCTGGTGTCTGACCAACACCATACCATGCACGCCTGATTTTGGCTTGCAATATATTCCTCCTGTTGGTAGCTGTTCAGACTCAGTTACCTCACCCCTTTCCACAGGCAATGCTAATTAAGCACCATTCTTGGATCTGGTCCGCCTTTATCAATGGTTGCTTTTTGACACTGGGAGGATCAGTTCTGATATAGTCCTGGTATGTGTAGGGCTTGCTCCACATGCTGGGACCTGGGCTGGTCTCTATCCACAAGTGCCTTTTTTGCAACATGGAAGCGGCTATATACAGGTTGCAGGTATGTGTGCTCCATTATGGTTCTGCTTTTAACTTTATCTAGGAGGCCGCATGGCACATGAAATACAGAATGTAGAGTAGGACCCCCCTATTGAGATTTGCCGTGACGTTGGCAGGGGTGGCTCAAAAAATTGATCAATTATTTGCTAAAAATCTCATTTTTTTATTATAGTACAGTTGGAATAAATTTGTGAATTTTCACTTTTTATATGATGCATGCCAATTTCAGATCGTGCTGGTTCCCTTTTTTTCTCTGTTTTGACCGTAGTTATGCTACAAATCTGGTGTCTGACCAACACCATACCATGCACGCCTGATTTTGGCTTGCAATATATTCCTCCTGTTGGTAGCTGTTCAGACTCAGTTACCTCACCCCTTTCCACAGGCAATGCTAATTAAGCACCATTCTTGGATCTGGTCCGCCTTTATCAATGGTTGCTTTTTGACACTGGGAGGATCAGTTCTGATATAGTCCTGGTATGTGTAGGGCTTGCTCCACATGCTGGGACCTGGGCTGGTCTCTATCCACAAGTGCCTTTTTTGCAACATGGAAGCGGCTATATACAGGTTGCAGGTATGTGTGCTCCATTATGGTTCTGCTTTTAACTTTATCTAGGAGGCCGCATGGCACATGAAATACAGAATGTAGAGTAGGACCCCCCTATTGAGATTTGCCGTGACGTTGGCAGGGGTGGCTCAAAAAATTGATCAATTATTTGCTAAAAATCTCATTTTTTTATTATAGTACAGTTGGAATAAATTTGTGAATTTTCACTTTTTATATGATGCATGCCAATTTCAGATCGTGCTGGTTCCCTTTTTTTTTTTCTCTGTTTTGACCGTAGTTATGCTACAAATCTGGTGTCTGACCAACACCATACCATGCACGCCTGATTTTGGCTTGCAATATATTCCTCCTGTTGGTAGCTGTTCAGACTCAGTTACCTCACCCCTTTCCACAGGCAATGCTAATTAAGCACCATTCTTGGATCTGGTCCGCCTTTATCAATGGTTGCTTTTTGACACTGGGAGGATCAGTTCTGATATAGTCCTGGTATGTGTAGGGCTTGCTCCACATGCTGGGACCTGGGCTGGTCTCTATCCACAAGTGCCTTTTTTGCAACATGGAAGCGGCTATATACAGGTTGCAGGTATGTGTGCTCCATTATGGTTCTGCTTTTAACTTTATCTAGGAGGCCGCATGGCACATGAAATACAGAATGTAGAGTAGGACCCCCCTATTGAGATTTGCCGTGACGTTGGCAGGGGTGGCTCAAAAAATTGATCAATTATTTGCTAAAAATCTCATTTTTTTATTATAGTACAGTTGGAATAAATTTGTGAATTTTCACTTTTTATATGATGCATGCCAATTTCAGATCGTGCTGGTTCCCTTTTTTTCTCTGTTTTGACCGTAGTTATGCTACAAATCTGGTGTCTGACCAACACCATACCATGCACGCCTGATTTTGGCTTGCAATATATTCCTCCTGTTGGTAGCTGTTCAGACTCAGTTACCTCACCCCTTTCCACAGGCAATGCTAATTAAGCACCATTCTTGGATCTGGTCCGCCTTTATCAATGGTTGCTTTTTGACACTGGGAGGATCAGTTCTGATATAGTCCTGGTATGTGTAGGGCTTGCTCCACATGCTGGGACCTGGGCTGGTCTCTATCCACAAGTGCCTTTTTTGCAACATGGAAGCGGCTATATACAGGTTGCAGGTATGTGTGCTCCATTATGGTTCTGCTTTTAACTTTATCTAGGAGGCCGCATGGCACATGAAATACAGAATGTAGAGTAGGACCCCCCTATTGAGATTTGCCGTGACGTTGGCAGGGGTGGCTCAAAAAATTGATCAATTATTTGCTAAAAATCTCATTTTTTTATTATAGTACAGTTGGAATAAATTTGTGAATTTTCACTTTTTATATGATGCATGCCAATTTCAGATCGTGCTGGTTCCCTTTTTTTCTCAGTATATGGGAAGTGTCTAGAAATGTGAAAAATGTGTGGCGCCCTGGACAACCAGGGGCCACAAAGAACACCACCAACACACCCCACACTCCCGGTCAGGCACACTGAAGTCAAACAAGAAACCCTTGTTGCCTTCCTCCAGGGGCTGATGTCCACACCAGGGGGTGGAGCCAGGCGGTTGGTCTCTGCCCACCGAGGAGTTCACAGTCCTGGAGGAGGGAAAACAGTCAGATAGAGTTTGGAGGTGGAAGTGGAAGGAGGAAAGTAGCAGTCGAGCTGTCTGAAGTTGGTCCGGGTGTGTGGCCCGGACGGAGCAGCAAGGTTGGCAGACGGTGGTGACCGTCTGCAGGAGTGGCCTATCGGAGTTTACCGCAAGGACCGTGGACGGGCGGTGGCCCGGCGGTACCGGACCGGTACGCAAAGAGAAGCCAGCACCAACCGGCAGGACTTACGGACCCCGGCAAGGCTAGGAGTCGCCGTAAATTTGCCAAATCCGTTAGCGAAGGGAACCTCCTGGGTTTCCCAGCAGCCAAGTCCCGACAGAAGGCAACCGTCCGACCAAGAGAGGGAAACACAGCCACCGCCAAGGCTGCCGTTTCAAGGGCCAGAGCCTGCGGGCAAAAGGGGCTCCTCCGGCCCATATCCAAGCCGGGGAACGGGTTACCGGTGGGAACCCATCGGAACTAAACACTACACAGGTGCAGGGAAAGGCAGTCACCATCAACCTGCCGGGGGAAACAACCGCAGCCGTCTGTGGGACCCGTCCATCCAGCCGTGTGTTTTACCGAGAACTGAGTGTTCATCATTGGCTGAGTGAGTACCACCGTGCCGTGCGGCACAGCGCTGCCCCTGCAACCCTGCACCTCACCAGGCCCCGCAACCCGCCTGCCATTCATCATCCCTACCACATCACCGGGCCCAGGGACAACCAATCCCCCTACCCACGGAGGGGAGAACTAACATCAAGGCTGCTCCCTGTCACCGCTCCCGGGATCCCCGTCCAGAGCAGCGGTGGTGTCACCAATATCACCATAACCATGGGTGGCGTCACGGACAATATCTAAAATCCCCACAATCAATACCCCCTTTTCACTCACGGGCGAGGAACGCCGCTTGAGTCCCCGGGATCCGGCCCACCGCTCGAGCCACCACCGAGCAGCAGCAGCCGCAGCAGCAGCGGCCGGACCCGAGCAGTGGGAGAGCGCAGCGTCACCTCCTACGCCCACGACAACTTGGCGTCACGAACAGGATCCTACCGTTCTACCAACTGGTAGAAGTGTGCCTTGTGTGACCGCCGGAGGTGTCCGGACGAAAAATTTGTAAAGCCGCCATCTTTGGCGTGAAAAATTCCCGCTCGAGCGTCTCCTCGAGTAGTAGAGGCGCGAAGGCCAAAACCCCGCCCCTGTAGAGGAGGAGCCGGAAAGAGACTAAGGGGGACGGAAACAAGATGTCTGCGCCCGACGGAGCCGCTGGAAGAGCGGCGGACGCAGCCGTGGGAGCACCCGCAGATGGGAATGGGCCTGCCCAGGTCATGGCCGCGCTGGCGGGGGGTGCCGCGGCCCCAGCTCTCGCTCAGGTGATGCCGTTCTCTTTGCCCTATGTGCCCGGAGCTGCCTGGCTACCGCAGTACGATGGGAAACCTGATGCCTTGCAGGTTTTCCAGAAAACACTTAGTCCGCTACTAGAACTGTACCCCCTGACTGATAAGCAACGTGCAGCGCTAGTGCTGGGGCAGCTAACTGGCGTGGCTGAGCAAAAGGCGGAGACCTGGGCCGAGGGGGACCGGTCCTCTGTAGCCACCATCTTTGAAAAGCTGCAGACTGCCTTTGAGACTCGTACCGAGGCAGAGTTGCGGATGCAGTTCTGTCAATGCCGACAACGGCCCGCAGATAGCATTCGGGACTATGCCCTGCGCCTGCAAACCGCACTCCGCACACTGAAGCGGGTGGACACCATCAACAGTGTGGACAGTAACAAAATGTTAAGTGAGCAGTTTGTGCAGGGGATGAGGTCCTCAGAGGACCGCAAACAGCTTCGGCTGTGGGCCCTAGAACACCCTGACGTGGACTTTGCCGTATTAAAGGAACGGGCCATCAAAGCTCTGCAACCCCCCGCATTTGAAGCTCCTGAGCCAACCCCGTGGCCGGTTGAGACTGCTCCCATCGTGGTGGCCCCTACCCCACCCGCACCTCCAGTGCCTGCAGCCTCAAGCGGAACGATGGAAGAGCTCGATGCTCAAGTTCGCCGCATGGATGGGGAACTCGCTAAGATTCTCGCCGCACTCCAGCCTCCGACCAGATCCCAGGCCCCGGTGAAGATGCAGCTCGCCGACAGCCCTGAGGACGTCCCCTGGATGCAGCGGAGAAGGGCCAATGACTCACGGAATGGGCCCCCAATCTGTTACAGGTGCAGCAAACCCGGCCACTACTCCCGACAGTGTCCGTTAAACGAGCAACCCCTGGGGCCACGGGCCAATCCTCAGGAGTAGAACCCCATGGCCCCCCAGACTGGCGGGACCGGTACATCGGGGCCCGGCCCATCATCCCCATGGCTGTGGACGGCATACCGGTGATGGCTCTCCTGGACACTGGATCACAGGTAACCACCATACCATACACACTGTATCAACCGTATTGGGGAAAAGACGAGCTGGCTCCCCCAAATGCCAGTATAACACTGATTGCTGCTGATGGACTCCCATTGACCCAAGTGGGATACAAACAAGTGGCCATGACTGTGGGGCGAGCTGAACTGCAACACCAGGGTATGATTGTGATAATGAATGAACCCAGTGATCATAACCCGAAGGTAGTGCTAGGGACCAATGTGATGGAGCACTGTATGAGTGACGTGCTGACCCTACTGCAGTAGCTGGCTGCCACGGCGGCAGGGAGCCGACAGAAAGCTGTGCAGTGTGAGATCCGAGCCTTAATGTACCGCCAACATGTGAACTCGACAGGAGGAGAGATTGGTGGGGTGAGAGTGATGGATGTTGCCCCTTTGATTGTGCCTCCCAGGAGCGAGATGATGATTTGGTGTAGGGCAGCGGTAAGGCCCCAGGGGCGTGACTACCCCGCCATGATAGAGCCCATGCCCTCTGAACACTGGCCTACAGTAATGGCCGTCTGAGGGGTGGTAGATGTAAAGAAGGGGAGAGTGCCCGTGAGGGTGCTGAACTGCGGGGAGGAAGAAGTCAGGCTTCTCCGGTACGCTACCCTTGCCAAGTTGTTCACCTTGGATCCCCACACCATCCACGAGGCCATTCCCCCAACCTCGCCACCTACTGCCAACACTCACCCATCCCAAGGGGAGTTAGACGAGTGGTGTCGACAGCTACACGTAGGCACTGACGATACCCCTACACATCACAAAGAAGGGGTATACCGGGTGGTACGGGAGTATGAGCGGGTTTTTAGCAAACATCCCCTAGACTTTGGGCAGATTAAAAGGGTCCAACACCATATCCCCACCGGTGAGCATCCCCCTATCAAAGAGAGGTACAGGCCTATTCCCCCTGCACACTACCAATGTGCCAAGGACATGTTGAGGAACATGAAGGAGGCAGGGGTTATTAGGGACAGCTGTAGTCCCTGGGCCGCCCCGTTGGTACTGGTTAAGAAGAAAGATGGCACCATGCGGATGTGTGTGGATTACCGAAAAATTAACCAGATAACACATAAGGACGCTTACCCTCTGCCCCACATTGAGGAATCTCTGGCTGCGCTGAGAACCGCTAATTACTTTTCCACCCTTAACCTCACCAGTGGGTAATGGCAGGTGGCTGTGGCACCAGAAGACCGAGAGAAGACTGCATTTGCTACCCCTATGGGACTCTGTGAGTTTAATAGCATGCCGTTCGGGCTGTGCAATGCCCCTGGAACCTTCCAACGGCTGATGGAATGCTGTCTGGGGCATCTAAACTTTGAGACCATCCTGCTGTACCTGGATGATGTGATTGTGTACTCCCAGAAATATGAAGCCCACCTGGAGCACCTAGCCGAGGTGTTCGCGCCCTTGCCAAATATGGGATGAAGTTGAAGCCCTCAAAGTGTCATCTGCTGAAACACAAAGTGCAGTACCTAGGGCATGTGGTCGGTGCAGAGGGTGTCGCCCCTGACCCTGATAAAATCACCGCCATTCAGGACTGGCCGAGGCCGACCACGGTGAAGGATGGTGAGGCAGTTCCTGGGCCTGGTGGGGTATTACCGTCGCTTCATCAAGGGGTATACGAAAATGGCTGCCCCCATGCAAGACCTAATCATGGGACAGACCAAAGGTGGTAGACCCCTAGGAGCCCCATTGGTGTGGGAAGAAAGGCATGAGGAATCCTTCCGTCAGCTGAGAGCGGCCCTGACCGGAGAAGAAATCCTAGCATATCCTGATTACAACCACCCCTTCATCCTTTACACAGATGCCAGCAATGTAGGCTTAGGAGCTGTCCTATCCCAGGTCCAAGACGGAAAAGAAAAAGTGATTGCTTATGCTAGCCGAAGGCTTCGACCGACTGAGAGGAACCCCGAGAACTACAGCTCTTTCAAGCTTGAACTCCTGGCACTGGTGTGGGCTATCACCGAGCGGTTCCGCCATTACCTGGCAGCGGCTAAGTTCACTGCTTTCACGGATAATAACCCGCTGACCCACCTGGACACCGCCAAGCTGGGCGCGTTGGAACAGCGGTGGGTGGCTAGGCTAGCCAACTACGATTTCATCATCAAGTACCGGGCCGGCCGTGCCAATGTTAATGCCGATGCGCTCTCTCGGATGCCCCACTTGTTGGACGAAGGGCCTGAGGATGACGACCTCGAAGAGATTGAGCTGCCCGCATTTCATCAGCCACCGACTGAGAAGGTACATGTCTATCAACAACGGGTAAACCTGGACCCGCTGCCCAGCCAGGAGTGGCAAGAAGCTCAGGACCAGGCACCCGCTGTCCGCTTAGTCAAGATCTTGGTGGAACAAGGAGCTGCTGGAATAGACCCTGCCGCCCCAGCTGAAGCCCAACGCCTGTGGCGAGAACGGACCCGGCTGTATCTACACCAGGGGAAGTTGTACCACGAGCTGATTAACCCGAAGACCCATGAGAAGATCCGCCAGTTGGTGATTCCCCAAGCTAACGTGCCCACCGTACTGCAAGCATACCATGACGGTGCTGGACACTTCGGATGGAAGAAACTAGAGATGCTGTTGAGAGAGCGGTTCTATTGGAGTGGAATGCGGGAATCTGTAGAGGCCTGGTGCCGAGAGTGTGGCCCTTGCACGCTGAGAAGGAAGGACGAGGCCAGCCAGAAGGCGCCCCTACACCCGATCGTTACACATCAACCGCTGGAGCTGGTTGCCCTGGACCATGTAAAGCTCACCCCCAGCCGAAGTGGGTACACCTACGCTCTAACCATTGTAGACCACTTTTCAAGATTCATGGTGGTTGTCCCAGTCAAAGACCTAACTGGCCGTACCGCCGCTAGAGCGTTCCAGGCTTATTTCTGCTGACCACATGGATACCCTGAGAAGGTGCTTACTGACCAAGGCCCGGCCTTTGAAGCAGAGGTGTTCCATGAATTTTGTCAGTTGTACGGCTGCAAGAAGATCCGAACCACGCCTTACCATGCCCAAACCAACGGCATGTGTGAGAAGATGAACCACCTGGTCCTGGGCCTCCTCAAGACGTTGCCGCTAGAAGAGCGGAACCTGTGGCCGGAGAAGCTACCTGACTTGGTCGATATGTACAACAATATCCCTTCCAGCTCAACGAAATGCACCCCAGCATACCTGATGAGGGCTCGCCCCGGCCGTCTACCGGTGGATCTGGACATGGGATTGGAAAACCCAGAAGCACTCCCTTCGACAGCTGAATGGGACACTCGGCGGAGGGTGCAGTACCGACAGATCCAGGAATATGTTGAGAAGAACTTGAGTCGGAGTCGGGAACAACAGGAGCAGCGCTTCAACCAGAATGCGTCTGCTGGCCCTTTCCAGCCTGGAGATGTAGTGCTGAAGCGAAAGAGGAGGACCCACAAGCTGGATGATCAATGGGAGCAAACCCCATATGTCATACAGCCCACAGGATGGGAAGATGGGAAGGCCTACCAGATCAGTCGTGACCAAGGGGGCACTTTGGCCACGGTTTCCCGGGACCATCTAAAGAGGTGCCCACCAGCATTGAGGGCAGCGGCTGAAGTTCCGGTTCCTAAACCGGCGGAGAAGGCAAAAGAGGTAATCCACACCGTGATGGGTGACTTCCCAGCGGACTGGCCTACACAGAATGGCGTGGTGATTCTTCAAGTGATACTGTTCCCACAACCCGTGGATGAGGAAGTGATGGAAGTGGTCGACCATGAGCCAGTGCCCAGGGATGAACCTGTACCCAGCTCCCCTATGCCTCCGCCTGCCCCACACGATAGCAGGGAAGAGGAACTGATTGTTCCCTCTGCCCCACTGCCTGTCCCCACTGACACTGGACCCCAGAGGTCCACTCGTCCCAACCTAGGTAGACCCCCACTTAGGTACAGGGAAACTACTCTTTAAAAGGGGGAAAAATTGTGTGTGTGTGTGTGTGTTAAAAGTACCGTTTGCAAGTTTTGAAAAAGAAAAGAATGATTACCATGAAGTTACCTGATTTGCTGCCTGATTTGCACCGGTCGTTGCCGGCAACTGGTCCCCGTTGGGACCCCCTTTACAAGTTTTGCATAAGGAACTCCTTATGAACAGGCCCGAGAACTAGCAGGGCAACAACAAACTTGTGGCGTGTAAATAAAAATGTTTTTGGCTTTAACCGTGACCGCCTCCGGAGAGGCAGATTGGAGGAAGGGCCCGCAGTGGAGTAGGCTGGGGCCCAGCCACCACCGGAACCGGTGGCAATCCTCTGGGGGTTTCAGGGGTTCCCCATGGACGTGGGTCCCCTGAAAAGGACAGAACCCGCTCGGGCAACTTGTGCAAGACTGGGGCCAAGGGGTGCTGCCTGTTTGCTTAGGGGCAGCATCAGGGCCAGGTTGCTTGGGTGGGAGAGAGCGGAAGCCGTACCGTTGGCAACGTTTAAGTAAGAGTACCTCCCGATGTGGGAAGATGTTATTTTACTTTTAATCACTATTTTACCGTTTTTCTATTTTTCAGTTTGTGAAAATAAAACTGGTGATGCACGGGCAGCCCGCGGACGGTCTGCATTTTACTAAGGGGGAATGTGGCGCCCTGGACAACCAGGGGCCACAAAGAACAACACCAACACACCCCACACTCCCGGTCAGGCACATCGAAGTCAAACAAGAAACCCTTGTTGCCTTCCTCCAGGGGCTGATGTCCACACCAGGGGGTGGAGCCAGGCGGTTGGTCTCCGCCCACCGAGGAGTTCACAGTCCTGGAGGAGGGAAAACAGTCAGAGTTTGGAGGTGGAAGTGGAAGGAGGAAAGTAGCAGTCGAGCTGTCTGAAGTTGGTCCGGGTGTGTGGCCCGGACGGAGCAGCAAGGTTGGCAGACGGTGGTGACCGTCATCAGGAGTGGCCTATCGGAGTTTACCGCAAGGACCGTGGATGGGCGGTGGCCCGGCGGTACCGGACCGGTATGCAAAGAGAAGCCAGCACCAACCGGCAGGGCTTACGGACCCCGGCAAGGATAGGAGTCGCCGTAAATTTGCCAAATCCGTTAGCGAAGGGAACCTCCTGGGTTTCCCAGCAGCCAAGTCCCGACAGAAGGCAACCGTCCGACCAAGAGAGGGAAACAGCCACCGCCAAGGCCTACCGTTTCCAGGGCCAGAGCCTGCGGGCAAAAGGGGCTCCTCCGGCCCATATCCAAGTCGGGGAGCGGGTTACCGGTGGGAACTCATCGGAACTAAACACTACACAGGTGCAGGGAAAGGCAGTCACCATCAACCTGCCGGGGGAAACAACCGCAGCCGTCTGTGGGACCCGTCCATCCAGCCGTGTGTTTTACCGAGAACTGTGTCTTCATCATTGGCTGAGTGAGTACCACCGTGCCGTGCGGCACAGCGCTGCCCCTGCAACCCTGCACCTCACCAGGCCCCGCAACCCGCCTGCCATCCATCATCCCTACCCCATCACCGGGCCCCGGGACAACCAATCCCCCTAACCACGGAGGGGAGAACTAACATCAAGGCTGCTCCCTGTCACTGCTCCCGGGATCCCCGTCCAGAGCAGCGGTGGTGTCACCAATATCACCACAACCGTGGGTGGCGTCACGGACAATATCTAAAATCCACACAATCAATACCCCCTTTTCACTCAGGAGTGGTGAATCGACGCGGAACCGTAGGACCGGGGACGGGCGACGGCCCGCCGGTACCAACTGGGGAGCGAAGTGAAGCCAGCACACACAGGCAGGGCCATTGGACCCCGACTAGGCTTGGAGTCGCCGTCAACAGTCAAATCTGAGTGTGACAGGAACCCAAGGGGTTTCCTAACAGCCAAAGACCCGTTAGAAGGCAACCGCCCACACCGTGAGGGTATACAGCTACCGCCTAAGGCTAGAGACCCAAGGGCCAGCGCCTGCGGGCAAACGGGCTCCTCCGGCACACATACAGCGGGGAGCGGACTACCGTTGGGGATCCATCGTAGTCAAACAAGTACACAAAGGTGCAGGAAAAGACAGCCGCCATCACCTGTCCGGGGAGAGACACTGCAGCCTGCTGCGGGACCCGTCCATCCAGCCGTTTGGTTTACCGAGGACTTTGTGCATCTCTTGCTGAATGAGTATGCCTGTGCCATCCAGCACTGCGCCACGCTGCCCCTGCAACCCTGCACCTCACCGACCCTGCCTCCCCGTCTCACCATCGGGCCCCGGGACCACCGACCCCTACCCACGGAGGGGGAACACAACATCCCAGCTGCTCCCCGCCATCGCTCCCGGGATCCCCGTCACCAGCAGCGGTGGTGCCCACCTTCACCACAACCCGTGGGTGGCGTCACGGACTAAACCCCTCAAACCAACCACCCCCTTTCACTCACGGGCGAGGAGCGCCGCTCGAGTTCCCGGGATCCGGCCCACCACTCGAGCCACCACCGAGCAGCAGCAGCCGCCGCAGCAGCAGCGGCCGGACCCGAGCAGTGGGAGAGCGCAGCGTCATCTCCTCCGCCCGCGACAAATGTACCACCAGTTACTATCAGCAAAAAAAAAATACAGTAAGAGGTTTT
Organism: Anomaloglossus baeobatrachus; assembly: GCF_048569485.1. Classification (NCBI taxonomy): domain Eukaryota; kingdom Metazoa; phylum Chordata; class Amphibia; order Anura; family Aromobatidae; genus Anomaloglossus; species Anomaloglossus baeobatrachus. The sequence goes on along the minus strand of NW_027443789.1, from coordinate 4,678 downwards.
TTTTAATAATCTTTATTTAAAGTTATATAAATTTAGGGTATTTCAAATATGTCTTTGGATTGTGGGAGGAAACCGGAGCACCCGGGGAAAACCCATGCAGACACGGGCAGAGCATACAAACTCCACTGTGCTGCCCATAGTGATAGTTATTTTACACGGAAGTCTCGTGAAATATTATTTCTACTCTTGTAATTCTATATTCTTGTACCAACTTTAACCATTGTAATAGTTCCAAGGCTTTTCCACTTCTTAGCCTGGATGTCTATGGCACGGTTAGTTGCCTCCTTCACGTTCAGAGGATAGTTTTTAGTAATGAGGTTCCTCAACCCTCTAAACACACCACATAATGCCGTCGGATAGAGTTCTTCATAGGGTAAAGCGTCTCTTATCATAGTGAAGTGCTCCAGGACAGCGTCCACCTCATCAACCATAAACAGTAATTTAGTACAATAGATCATCATCTTCAGATAAGCCGGTTCTTTTTGCCCGAGTTGTTCATATATCTTGCAGCATTTTTCTCTATTAGGACTTAACAGCTCTTCTACATTGTTACATCCGACGTAAGGAAGACAATGCAACAAGGCTCCAATACCGGCTGCCTTAGCCTGCTGGTCTTTGCTGTGTAACTTTATCAGTAGAGATGAGCGAACCGGTCGCAGTTCGACTCAAGGTAGGTTCGCCGAACAGAGGTCGCGTTCGAGTTCGGTTCGTCGAGCCGTTCGACGAGCCTCTCGAAGCCCATAGGAAATAATGGGAGGCAATCACAAATACATAAAAACAACTAGAAAACACCCTCAAAGGTGTCCAAAAGGTGACAAACAACTCACAACACAAACACATGGGAAAGTGACAAGAACAAATTCTCATGCGAAAACAAAGCAGCTTGACAAGGAAAAAGAGGACGACACAGATATAGGCATGGCATGCCCTTCTAAAATCATGTATAACACCGCTAGGGGACTCCAAGCAGAGTCTCCCTTTTTTCCAAAAATTGGGAATCACAGACACCTCCTTCAGTGGCAGCACTTGTGCCCCAGTTGTACACTTCACAGGTAGATTTGCATCAAGCACATTCAAAAATATGCCAGTGTGGCGCCCTGGACTAGCCAGGTCGTCACAGGTAACACACAAACACCCCCACCCCCATTAGACAGTAACATTAGCCAAACACAAAACCCTTGTTGCCTCCCTCCAGTGTCTTATGTCCACACCAGGTGGGGCGGAGCCAAGCGGTTGGCCCCACCCACCGAGGAGTTCACAGGCCTGGAGGCGGGAAAAGAGACAGTTAGAGTTTAGTCTTGGAGGTGGAAGTGAGAGGAGTAAAGGGGAGAGTGTCTGGGTGTGTGGCCCAGGCACTGACAACAAGGTTGGCAGACGGTCTTGGCCATCTGCAGGAGTGGTGAATCGACGCGGAACCGTAGGACCGGGGACGGGCGACGGCCCGCCGGTTCCGACCGGGGAGCGAAGTGAAGCCAGCACACACAGGCAGGGCCATCGGACCCTGACTAGGCTTGGAGTCGCCGTCAACAGTCAAATCCGAGTGTGACAGGAACCCAAGGGGTTTCCTAACAGCCAAAGACCCGTTAGAAGGCAACCGCCCACACCGTGAGGGTATACAGCTACCGCCTAAGGCTAGAGACCCAAGGGCCAGCGCCTAAGGGCAAACGGGCTCCTCCACCACACATACAGCGGGGAGCGGACTACCGTTGGGGATCCGTCGTAGTCAAACAAGTACACAAAGGTGCAGGGAAAGACAGCCGCCATCACTTGTCCGGGGAGAGACACTGCAGCCTGCTGCGGGACCCGTCCATCCAGCCGTTTGGCTTACCGAGGACTTTGTGCATCTCTTGCTGAATGAGTATGCCCGTGCCATTCAGCACTGCGCCACGCTGCCCCTGCAACCCTGCACCTCACCGACCCTGCCTCCCCGTCTCACCATCGGGCCCCGGGACCACCGACCCCTACCCACGGAGGGGGAACACAACATCCCAGCTGCTCCCCGCCATCGCTCCCGGGATCCCCGTCACCAGCAGCGGTGGTGCCCACCTTCACCACAACCCGTGGGTGGCGTCACGGACTAAACCCCCCAAACCAACCACCCCCTTTCACTCACGGGAGAGGAGCGCCGCTCGAGTCCCCGGATCCGGCCCACCGCTCGAGCCACCAAGCAGCAGCCGCAGCAGCGCCGGACCCGAGCGTTAGCGAGTGAGCAGCAGCGGCGTCCTCCCCGCCCGCGACAACTTGCCTTCTGCGAACAGGATTTGGACCCATCTACTTACCAGTAGAAGTGCGGCTTGTAGTCCCCGCCAGCGGTGTCCGGCCGAAAATTTTGAAGCGCCGCCATCTTTGGCGCGAAAATCTCCCGCTCGAGTGTCTTCTCCGAGCAGGGAAGGCGCGAAAGCAAAGCCCCGCCCCCAACAAGCGGAAGTGCTGAAGAGAACCAAGGGGGGGCGGGTGTGTGTCTGCCTGATGTAGCTGAGGGCATAAAAAGCGGGGACGCCAGGACTCTGCAACATTTGGTTCCTGGAATACTGCTGCGCACGATGTCCCGTCCGTCCGGCACCGCTGAAATTCCAGAGCCCACGCTAGGAACAGCGGCTTGGGTGGAAGCCCGGACCGCACAAATGTGCTGCCGCCTTCAAACCCAAGTTCGGTTCTTGATGGAGTGCTGGGTGGCCGAGATGGAGGAAGTGGCGGCGGCCGAGCAGAGACGCGAGGTGGAGGCAGTGTTGGAGGAGCGACCCACGCCCCTGTGACGGGGAAGGACCGGCCGCTGCGGCAGAGGGGCCCGGCCTGCGCCCGCTCACGCTCCTGCCTCCCCCGCCATCCGTACCGGTTGCTGTTACCCCTCCGCTCGGACCGCTTCCCCCAACTATATGTATATTTCCCATATTTGTTCTGTATTGTATATTATCATAAATACTATTAGTGCAATTGTACTGGTGTGTATGTTATGTTTTGATGATATGTACATTATTATATGCCATGTACTATGATGCTATATCTTGATGACATATACACCTATTGCTCTTAGGAATCTAACCACTCCACATGTAGCTTCTTATATATTCTTATATATTTTCATTATATATTCTTGCATAATTGATCTACCAGACCAGTATATGGCAGGATGACGGCGCCTATGTTGAGGCGACTGCTGTACGCTCGCGCCTTCATGCCACGTTACTCAGCTAATTATCAGGTATGATAATCATCATGTGTTTACCCCTGCCATATGTTTGACTGCTGTGGCTTGTTTATTTACATGCGTTTATTCAGCTGGTTATCTGATATGGCGATTATTTTTAGGGTACCTTCACACTTAGCGATGCAGCAGCGATCCGACCAGCGATCTGACCTGGTCAGGATCGCTGCTGCATCGCTACATGGTCGCTGGTGAGCTGTCAAACAGGCAGATCTCACCAGCGACCAGTGAACAGCCCCCAGCCAGCAGCGACGTGCAAGCGACGCTGCGCTTGCACGGAGCTGCCGTCTGGAAGCTGCGGAGACTGGTAACTAAGGTAAACATCGGGTATGGTTACCCGATGTTTACATTAGTTACCAGCGCACAGCTGTGTGTGCAGGGAGCAGGGAGCCGCGCACACTGAGCGCTGGCTCCTTGCTCTCCTACCATAGCTACAGTACACATCGGGTTAATTAACCCGATGTGTAATGCAGCTACATGTTCAGAGAGCAGGGAGCCGCGCACACTGCTTAGCGCTGGCTCCTTGCTCTCCTAGCTGCTGTACACATCGGGTTAATTAACCCGATGTGTACAGCAGCTACATGTGCAGAGAGCCGGAGCCGGCAGCACAGGCAGCGTGAGAGCTGCAGAGGCTCGTAACTAAGGTAAATATCGGGTAACCACCTTGGTTACCCGATGTTTATCTTGGATACAGCTTACCTCAGCTGTGAGATGCCGGCTCCTGCTCGCTTCATTTGTCGCTCTCTCGCTGTCACACACAGCGATCTGTGTGTCACAGCGGGAGAGCGGCTTTGAAGAAAACGAACCAGGGCTGTGTGTAACGAGCAGCGATCTCGCAGCAGGGGCCAGATCGCTGCTCATTGTCACACACAGCGAGATCGCTAATGAGGTCACTGCTGCGTCACAAAAAGCGTGACTCAGCAGCGATCTCGGCAGCGAGCTCGCTGTGTGTGAAGCACCCCTTAGTCTGAGTGTATATAACAATAGGATCTATGGGATTAAGTGATCTAATACCCCTTAGTCTTTTAAGTCCCTTAGTACATAGCTTTTCTTGGCTTACAAATTGGTTACAGTTGGGGATTACCTACTAATGCAACTTAGCTACTGTAGCTGTGATCAACCTTGGGTGGCTGTCCTTATTGGCTAATACACCAGGTGGGGTAGGTGACTATCAGGTCTGATTTATTCATTGAATTACATTAATTGTGAGATATATATACCCCATATTGGTGGCTATGGGATTTTCCCTATACCTATGTGACCCTATGTCATCATTTGCATATTGAAGATGAGTTATATATGAGGTTTCTAGAATTGTTATGCCGCTGTGGCCTTAATAGTTTGTTTATCAGATTAATTAAACTACTTTGATCACATAAAATTGTGAGATATATGTATATATATTCCATCGTCTGTGATCATGGGAACCTCTGATGTATCCATGTAACCCCCTCTTCTCTTGCAACTATTGAT
>NW_027443788.1:0-35326 GCF_048569485.1 Anomaloglossus baeobatrachus | reverse complement strand
CGGGATTGCAAGGATAAACCAAACAAAACTTTTAGTGGATTTCTACTTATTTTATTAAATATCATCTCACCAAACAGGACAAGCTTGCATCTGTTATAGTTTTGGAGAAAAATGTGTTCATTTCATGTATGCGCGAAATGCCTTAAAAATGGCTTTAAAATGGATTTGGAGCATGGAGACGATTATCTCGGATTGCAAGATAACCAAACAAAACTTTTAGTGGATTTCTACTTATTTTATTAAATATCATCTCCACCAAACAGGACAAGCTTGCATCTGTTATAGTTTTGGAGAAAAATGTGTTCATTTCATGTATGCGCGAAATGCCTTAAAATGGCTTTAAAATGGATTTGGAGCATGGAGACGATTATCTCGGGATTGCAAGATAACCAAACAAAACTTTTAGTGGATTTCTACTTATTTTATTAAATATCATCTCCACCAAACAGGACAAGCTTGCATCTGTTATAGTTTTGGAGAAAAATGTGTTCATTTCATGTATGCGCGAAATGCCTTAAAAATGGCTTTAAAATGGATTTGGGAGCATGGAGACGATTATCTCGGGATTGCAAGATAACCAAACAAAACTTTTAGTGGATTTCTACTTATTTTATTAAATATCATCTCCACCAAACAGGACAAGCTTGCATCTGTTATAGTTTTGGAGAAAAATGTGTTCATTTCATGTATGCGCGAAATGCCTTAAAAATGCTTTAAAATGGATTTGGAGCATGGAGACGATTATCTCGGGATTGCAAGATAACCAAACAAAACTTTTAGTGGATTTCTACTTATTTTATTAAATATCATCTCCACCAAACAGGACAAGCTTGCATCTGTTATAGTTTTGGAGAAAAAATGTGTTCATTTCATGTATGCGCGAAATGCCTTAAAAATGGCTTTAAAATGGATTTGGAGCATGGAGACGATTATCTCGGGATTGCAAGATAACCAAACAAAACTTTTAGTGGATTTCTACTTATTTTATTAAATATCATCTCCACCAAACAGGACAAGCTTGCATCTGTTATAGTTTTGGAGAAAAATGTGTTCATTTCATGTATGCGCGAAATGCCTTAAAAATGGCTTTAAAATGGATTTGGAGCATGGAGACGATTATCTCGGGATTGCAAGATAACCAAACAAAACTTTTAGTGGATTTCTACTTATTTTATTAAATATCATCTCCACCAAACAGGACAAGCTTGCATCTGTTATAGTTTTGGAGAAAAATGTGTTCATTTCATGTATGCGCGAAATGCCTTAAAAATGGCTTTAAAATGGATTTGGAGCATGGAGACGATTATCTCGGGATTGCAAGATAACCAAACAAAACTTTTAGTGGATTTCTACTTATTTTATTAAATATCATCTCCACCAAACAGGACAAGCTTGCATCTGTTATAGTTTTGGAGAAAAATGTGTTCATTTCATGTATGCGCGAAATGCCTTAAAAATGGCTTTAAAATGGATTTGGAGCATGGAGACGATTATCTCGGGATTGCAATATAACCAAACAAAACTTTTAGTGGATTTCTACTTATTTTATTAAATATCATCTCCACCAAACAGGACAAGCTTGCATCTGTTATAGTTTTGGAGAAAAATGTGTTCATTTCATGTATGCGCGAAATGCCTTAAAAATGGCTTTAAAATGGATTTGGAGCATGGAGACGATTATCTCGGGATTGCAAGATAACCAAACAAAACTTTTAGTGGATTTCTACTTATTTTATTAAATATCATCTCCACCAAACAGGACAAGCTTGCATCTGTTATAGTTTTGGAGAAAAATGTGTTCATTTCATGTATGCGCGAAATGCCTTAAAAATGGCTTTAAAATGGATTTGGAGCATGGAGACGATTATCTCGGGATTGCAAGATAACCAAACAAAACTTTTAGTGGATTTCTACTTATTTTATTAAATATCATCTCCACCAAACAGGACAAGCTTGCATCTGTTATAGTTTTGGAGAAAAATGTGTTCATTTCATGTATGCGCGAAATGCCTTAAAAATGGCTTTAAAATGGATTTGGAGCATGGAGACGATTATCTCGGGATTGCAAGATAACCAAACAAAACTTTTAGTGGATTTCTACTTATTTTATTAAATATCATCTCCACCAAACAGGACAAGCTTGCATCTGTTATAGTTTTGGAGAAAAATGTGTTCATTTCATGTATGCGCGAAATGCCTTAAAAATGGCTTTAAATGGATTTGGAGCATGGAGACGATTATCTCGGGATTGCAATATAACCAAACAAAACTTTTAGTGGATTTCTACTTATTTTATTAAATATCATCTCCACCAAACAGGACAAGCTTGCATCTGTTATAGTTTTGGAGAAAAATGTGTTCATTTCATGTATGCGCGAAATGCCTTAAAAATGGCTTTAAAATGGATTTGGAGCATGGAGACGATTATCTCGGGATTGCAAGATAACCAAACAAAACTTTTAGTGGATTTCTACTTATTTTATTAAATATCATCTCCACCAAACAGGACAAGCTTGCATCTGTTATAGTTTTGGAGAAAAATGTGTTCATTTCATGTATGCGCGAAATGCCTTAAAAATGGCTTTAAAATGGATTTGGAGCATGGAGACGATTATCTCGGGATTGCAAGATAACCAAACAAAACTTTTAGTGGATTTCTACTTATTTTATTAAATATCATCTCCACCAAACAGGACAAGCTTGCATCTGTTATAGTTTTGGAGAAAAATGTGTTCATTTCATGTATGCGCGAAATGCCTTAAAAATGGCTTTAAAATGGATTTGGAGCATGGAGACGATTATCTCGGGATTGCAATATAACCAAACAAAACTTTTAGTGGATTTCTACTTATTTTATTAAATATCATCTCCACCAAACAGGACAAGCTTGCATCTGTTATAGTTTTGGAGAAAAATGTGTTCATTTCATGTATGCGCGAAATGCCTTAAAAATGGCTTTAAAATGGATTTGGAGCATGGAGACGATTATCTCGGGATTGCAAGATAACCAAACAAAACTTTTAGTGGATTTCTACTTATTTTATTAAATATCATCTCCACCAAACAGGACAAGCTTGCATCTGTTATAGTTTTGGAGAAAAATGTGTTCATTTCATGTATGCGCGAAATGCCTTAAAAATGGCTTTAAAATGGATTTGGAGCATGGAGACGATTATCTCGGGATTGCAAGATAACCAAACAAAACTTTTAGTGGATTTCTACTTATTTTATTAAATATCATCTCCACCAAACAGGACAAGCTTGCATCTGTTATAGTTTTGGAGAAAAATGTGTTCATTTCATGTATGCGCGAAATGCCTTAAAAATGGCTTTAAAATGGATTTGGAGCATGGAGACGATTATCTCGGGATTGCAAGATAACCAAACAAAACTTTTAGTGGATTTCTACTTATTTTATTAAATATCATCTCCACCAAACAGGACAAGCTTGCATCTGTTATAGTTTTGGAGAAAAATGTGTTCATTTCATGTATGCGCGAAATGCCTTAAAAATGGCTTTAAAATGGATTTGGAGCATGGAGACGATTATCTCGGGATTGCAATATAACCAAACAAAACTTTTAGTGGATTTCTACTTATTTTATTAAATATCATCTCCACCAAACAGGACAAGCTTGCATCTGTTATAGTTTTGGAGAAAAATGTGTTCATTTCATGTATGCGCGAAATGCCTTAAAAATGGCTTTAAAATGGATTTGGAGCATGGAGACGATTATCTCGGGATTGCAAGATAACCAAACAAAACTTTTAGTGGATTTCTACTTATTTTATTAAATATCATCTCCACCAAACAGGACAAGCTTGCATCTGTTATAGTTTTGGAGAAAAATGTGTTCATTTCATGTATGCGCGAAATGCCTTAAAAATGGCTTTAAAATGGATTTGGAGCATGGAGACGATTATCTCGGGATTGCAAGATAACCAAACAAAACTTTTAGTGGATTTCTACTTATTTTATTAAATATCATCTCCACCAAACAGGACAAGCTTGCATCTGTTATAGTTTTGGAGAAAAATGTGTTCATTTCATGTATGCGCGAAATGCCTTAAAAATGGCTTTAAAATGGATTTGGAGCATGGAGACGATTATCTCGGGATTGCAAGATAACCAAACAAAACTTTTAGTGGATTTCTACTTATTTTATTAAATATCATCTCCACCAAACAGGACAAGCTTGCATCTGTTATAGTTTTGGAGAAAAATGTGTTCATTTCATGTATGCGCGAAATGCCTTAAAAATGGCTTTAAAATGGATTTGGAGCATGGAGACGATTATCTCGGGATTGCAAGATAACCAAACAAAACTTTTAGTGGATTTCTACTTATTTTATTAAATATCATCTCCACCAAACAGGACAAGCTTGCATCTGTTATAGTTTTGGAGAAAAATGTGTTCATTTCATGTATGCGCGAAATGCCTTAAAAATGGCTTTAAAATGGATTTGGAGCATGGAGACGATTATCTCGGGATTGCAAGATAACCAAACAAAACTTTTAGTGGATTTCTACTTATTTTATTAAATATCATCTCCACCAAACAGGACAAGCTTGCATCTGTTATAGTTTTGGAGAAAAATGTGTTCATTTCATGTATGCGCGAAATGCCTTAAAAATGGCTTTAAAATGGATTTGGAGCATGGAGACGATTATCTCGGGATTGCAAGATAACCAAACAAAACTTTTAGTGGATTTCTACTTATTTTATTAAATATCATCTCCACCAAACAGGACAAGCTTGCATCTGTTATAGTTTTGGAGAAAAATGTGTTCATTTCATGTATGCGCGAAATGCCTTAAAAATGGCTTTAAAATGGATTTGGAGCATGGAGACGATTATCTCGGGATTGCAAGATAACCAAACAAAACTTTTAGTGGATTTCTACTTATTTTATTAAATATCATCTCCACCAAACAGGACAAGCTTGCATCTGTTATAGTTTTGGAGAAAAATGTGTTCATTTCATGTATGCGCGAAATGCCTTAAAAATGGCTTTAAAATGGATTTGGAGCATGGAGACGATTATCTCGGGATTGCAAGATAACCAAACAAAACTTTTAGTGGATTTCTACTTATTTTATTAAATATCATCTCCACCAAACAGGACAAGCTTGCATCTGTTATAGTTTTGGAGAAAAATGTGTTCATTTCATGTATGCGCGAAATGCCTTAAAAATGGCTTTAAAATGGATTTGGAGCATGGAGACGATTATCTCGGGATTGCAAGATAACCAAACAAAACTTTTAGTGGATTTCTACTTATTTTATTAAATATCATCTCCACCAAACAGGACAAGCTTGCATCTGTTATAGTTTTGGAGAAAAATGTGTTCATTTCATGTATGCGCGAAATGCCTTAAAAATGGCTTTAAAATGGATTTGGAGCATGGAGACGATTATCTCGGGATTGCAAGATAACCAAACAAAACTTTTAGTGGATTTCTACTTATTTTATTAAATATCATCTCCACCAAACAGGACAAGCTTGCATCTGTTATAGTTTTGGAGAAAAATGTGTTCATTTCATGTATGCGCGAAATGCCTTAAAAATGGCTTTAAAATGGATTTGGAGCATGGAGACGATTATCTCGGGATTGCAAGATAACCAAACAAAACTTTTAGTGGATTTCTACTTATTTTATTAAATATCATCTCCACCAAACAGGACAAGCTTGCATCTGTTATAGTTTTGGAGAAAAATGTGTTCATTTCATGTATGCGCGAAATGCCTTAAAAATGGCTTTAAAATGGATTTGGAGCATGGAGACGATTATCTCGGGATTGCAAGATAACCAAACAAAACTTTTAGTGGATTTCTACTTATTTTATTAAATATCATCTCCACCAAACAGGACAAGCTTGCATCTGTTATAGTTTTGGAGAAAAATGTGTTCATTTCATGTATGCGCGAAATGCCTTAAAAATGGCTTTAAAATGGATTTGGAGCATGGAGACGATTATCTCGGGATTGCAAGATAACCAAACAAAACTTTTAGTGGATTTCTACTTATTTTATTAAATATCATCTCCACCAAACAGGACAAGCTTGCATCTGTTATAGTTTTGGAGAAAAATGTGTTCATTTCATGTATGCGCGAAATGCCTTAAAAATGGCTTTAAAATGGATTTGGAGCATGGAGACGATTATCTCGGGATTGCAAGATAACCAAACAAAACTTTTAGTGGATTTCTACTTATTTTATTAAATATCATCTCCACCAAACAGGACAAGCTTGCATCTGTTATAGTTTTGGAGAAAAATGTGTTCATTTCATGTATGCGCGAAATGCCTTAAAAATGGCTTTAAAATGGATTTGGAGCATGGAGACGATTATCTCGGGATTGCAAGATAACCAAACAAAACTTTTAGTGGATTTCTACTTATTTTATTAAATATCATCTCCACCAAACAGGACAAGCTTGCATCTGTTATAGTTTTGGAGAAAAATGTGTTCATTTCATGTATGCGCGAAATGCCTTAAAAATGGCTTTAAAATGGATTTGGAGCATGGAGACGATTATCTCGGGATTGCAAGATAACCAAACAAAACTTTTAGTGGATTTCTACTTATTTTATTAAATATCATCTCCACCAAACAGGACAAGCTTGCATCTGTTATAGTTTTGGAGAAAAATGTGTTCATTTCATGTATGCGCGAAATGCCTTAAAAATGGCTTTAAAATGGATTTGGAGCATGGAGACGATTATCTCGGGATTGCAAGATAACCAAACAAAACTTTAGTGGATTTCTACTTATTTTATTAAATATCATCTCCACCAAACAGGACAAGCTTGCATCTGTTATAGTTTTGGAGAAAAATGTGTTCATTTCATGTATGCGCGAAATGCCTTAAAAATGGCTTTAAAATGGATTTGGAGCATGGAGACGATTATCTCGGGATTGCAAGATAACCAAACAAAACTTTTAGTGGATTTCTACTTATTTTATTAAATATCATCTCCACCAAACAGGACAAGCTTGCATCTGTTATAGTTTTGGAGAAAAATGTGTTCATTTCATGTATGCGCGAAATGCCTTAAAAATGGCTTTAAAATGGATTTGGAGCATGGAGACGATTATCTCGGGATTGCAAGATAACCAAACAAAACTTTTAGTGGATTTCTACTTATTTTATTAAATATCATCTCCACCAAACAGGACAAGCTTGCATCTGTTATAGTTTTGGAGAAAAATGTGTTCATTTCATGTATGCGCGAAATGCCTTAAAAATGGCTTTAAAATGGATTTGGAGCATGGAGACGATTATCTCGGGATTGCAAGATAACCAAACAAAACTTTTAGTGGATTTCTACTTATTTTATTAAATATCATCTCCACCAAACAGGACAAGCTTGCATCTGTTATAGTTTTGGAGAAAAATGTGTTCATTTCATGTATGCGCGAAATGCCTTAAAAATGGCTTTAAAATGGATTTGGAGCATGGAGACGATTATCTCGGGATTGCAAGATAACCAAACAAAACTTTTAGTGGATTTCTACTTATTTTATTAAATATCATCTCCACCAAACAGGACAAGCTTGCATCTGTTATAGTTTTGGAGAAAAATGTGTTCATTTCATGTATGCGCGAAATGCCTTAAAAATGGCTTTAAAATGGATTTGGAGCATGGAGACGATTATCTCGGGATTGCAAGATAACCAAACAAAACTTTTAGTGGATTTCTACTTATTTTATTAAATATCATCTCCACCAAACAGGACAAGCTTGCATCTGTTATAGTTTTGGAGAAAAATGTGTTCATTTCATGTATGCGCGAAATGCCTTAAAAATGGCTTTAAAATGGATTTGGAGCATGGAGACGATTATCTCGGGATTGCAAGATAACCAAACAAAACTTTTAGTGGATTTCTACTTATTTTATTAAATATCATCTCCACCAAACAGGACAAGCTTGCATCTGTTATAGTTTTGGAGAAAAATGTGTTCATTTCATGTATGCGCGAAATGCCTTAAAAATGGCTTTAAAATGGATTTGGAGCATGGAGACGATTATCTCGGGATTGCAAGATAACCAAACAAAACTTTTAGTGGATTTCTACTTATTTTATTAAATATCATCTCCACCAAACAGGACAAGCTTGCATACTGTTATAGTTTTGGAGAAAAATGTGTTCATTTCATGTATGCGCGAAATGCCTTAAAAATGGCTTTAAAATGGATTTGGAGCATGGAGACGATTATCTCGGGATTGCAAGATAACCAAACAAAACTTTTAGTGGATTTCTACTTATTTTATTAAATATCATCTCCACCAAACAGGACAAGCTTGCATCTGTTATAGTTTTGGAGAAAAATGTGTTCATTTCATGTATGCGCGAAATGCCTTAAAAATGGCTTTAAAATGGATTTGGAGCATGGAGACGATTATCTCGGGATTGCAAGATAACCAAACAAAACTTTTAGTGGATTTCTACTTATTTTATTAAATATCATCTCCACCAAACAGGACAAGCTTGCATCTGTTATAGTTTTGGAGAAAAATGTGTTCATTTCATGTATGCGCGAAATGCCTTAAAAATGGCTTTAAAATGGATTTGGAGCATGGAGACGATTATCTCGGGATTGCAAGATAACCAAACAAAACTTTTAGTGGATTTCTACTTATTTTATTAAATATCATCTCCACCAAACAGGACAAGCTTGCATCTGTTATAGTTTTGGAGAAAAATGTGTTCATTTCATGTATGCGCGAAATGCCTTAAAAATGGCTTTAAAATGGATTTGGAGCATGGAGACGATTATCTCGGGATTGCAAGATAACCAAACAAAACTTTTAGTGGATTTCTACTTATTTTATTAAATATCATCTCCACCAAACAGGACAAGCTTGCATCTGTTATAGTTTTGGAGAAAAATGTGTTCATTTCATGTATGCGCGAAATGCCTTAAAAATGGCTTTAAAATGGATTTGGAGCATGGAGACGATTATCTCGGGATTGCAAGATAACCAAACAAAACTTTTAGTGGATTTCTACTTATTTTATTAAATATCATCTCCACCAAACAGGACAAGCTTGCATCTGTTATAGTTTTGGAGAAAAATGTGTTCATTTCATGTATGCGCGAAATGCCTTAAAAATGGCTTTAAAATGGATTTGGAGCATGGAGACGATTATCTCGGGATTGCAAGATAACCAAACAAAACTTTTAGTGGATTTCTACTTATTTTATTAAATATCATCTCCACCAAACAGGACAAGCTTGCATCTGTTATAGTTTTGGAGAAAAATGTGTTCATTTCATGTATGCGCGAAATGCCTTAAAAATGGCTTTAAAATGGATTTGGAGCATGGAGACGATTATCTCGGGATTGCAAGATAACCAAACAAAACTTTTAGTGGATTTCTACTTATTTTATTAAATATCATCTCCACCAAACAGGACAAGCTTGCATCTGTTATAGTTTTGGAGAAAAATGTGTTCATTTCATGTATGCGCGAAATGCCTTAAAAATGGCTTTAAAATGGATTTGGAGCATGGAGACGATTATCTCGGGATTGCAAGATAACCAAACAAAACTTTTAGTGGATTTCTACTTATTTTATTAAATATCATCTCCACCAAACAGGACAAGCTTGCATCTGTTATAGTTTTGGAGAAAAATGTGTTCATTTCATGTATGCGCGAAATGCCTTAAAAATGGCTTTAAAATGGATTTGGAGCATGGAGACGATTATCTCGGGATTGCAAGATAACCAAACAAAACTTTTAGTGGATTTCTACTTATTTTATTAAATATCATCTCCACCAAACAGGACAAGCTTGCATCTGTTATAGTTTTGGAGAAAAATGTGTTCATTTCATGTATGCGCGAAATGCCTTAAAAATGGCTTTAAAATGGATTTGGAGCATGGAGACGATTATCTCGGGATTGCAAGATAACCAAACAAAACTTTTAGTGGATTTCTACTTATTTTATTAAATATCATCTCCACCAAACAGGACAAGCTTGCATCTGTTATAGTTTTGGAGAAAAATGTGTTCATTTCATGTATGCGCGAAATGCCTTAAAAATGGCTTTAAAATGGATTTGGAGCATGGAGACGATTATCTCGGGATTGCAAGATAACCAAACAAAACTTTTAGTGGATTTCTACTTATTTTATTAAATATCATCTCCACCAAACAGGACAAGCTTGCATCTGTTATAGTTTTGGAGAAAAATGTGTTCATTTCATGTATGCGCGAAATGCCTTAAAAATGGCTTTAAAATGGATTTGGAGCATGGAGACGATTATCTCGGGATTGCAAGATAACCAAACAAAACTTTTAGTGGATTTCTACTTATTTTATTAAATATCATCTCCACCAAACAGGACAAGCTTGCATCTGTTATAGTTTTGGAGAAAAATGTGTTCATTTCATGTATGCGCGAAATGCCTTAAAAATGGCTTTAAAATGGATTTGGAGCATGGAGACGATTATCTCGGGATTGCAAGATAACCAAACAAAACTTTTAGTGGATTTCTACTTATTTTATTAAATATCATCTCCACCAAACAGGACAAGCTTGCATCTGTTATAGTTTTGGAGAAAAATGTGTTCATTTCATGTATGCGCGAAATGCCTTAAAAATGGCTTTAAAATGGATTTGGAGCATGGAGACGATTATCTCGGGATTGCAAGATAACCAAACAAAACTTTTAGTGGATTTCTACTTATTTTATTAAATATCATCTCCACCAAACAGGACAAGCTTGCATCTGTTATAGTTTTGGAGAAAAATGTGTTCATTTCATGTATGCGCGAAATGCCTTAAAAATGGCTTTAAAATGGATTTGGAGCATGGAGACGATTATCTCGGGATTGCAAGATAACCAAACAAAACTTTTAGTGGATTTCTACTTATTTTATTAAATATCATCTCCACCAAACAGGACAAGCTTGCATCTGTTATAGTTTTGGAGAAAAATGTGTTCATTTCATGTATGCGCGAAATGCCTTAAAAATGGCTTTAAAATGGATTTGGAGCATGGAGACGATTATCTCGGGATTGCAAGATAACCAAACAAAACTTTTAGTGGATTTCTACTTATTTTATTAAATATCATCTCCACCAAACAGGACAAGCTTGCATCTGTTATAGTTTTGGAGAAAAATGTGTTCATTTCATGTATGCGCGAAATGCCTTAAAAATGGCTTTAAAATGGATTTGGAGCATGGAGACGATTATCTCGGGATTGCAAGATAACCAAACAAAACTTTTAGTGGATTTCTACTTATTTTATTAAATATCATCTCCACCAAACAGGACAAGCTTGCATCTGTTATAGTTTTGGAGAAAAATGTGTTCATTTCATGTATGCGCGAAATGCCTTAAAAATGGCTTTAAAATGGATTTGGAGCATGGAGACGATTATCTCGGGATTGCAAGATAACCAAACAAAACTTTTAGTGGATTTCTACTTATTTTATTAAATATCATCTCCACCAAACAGGACAAGCTTGCATCTGTTATAGTTTTGGAGAAAAATGTGTTCATTTCATGTATGCGCGAAATGCCTTAAAAATGGCTTTAAAATGGATTTGGAGCATGGAGACGATTATCTCGGGATTGCAAGATAACCAAACAAAACTTTTAGTGGATTTCTACTTATTTTATTAAATATCATCTCCACCAAACAGGACAAGCTTGCATCTGTTATAGTTTTGGAGAAAAATGTGTTCATTTCATGTATGCGCGAAATGCCTTAAAAATGGCTTTAAAATGGATTTGGAGCATGGAGACGATTATCTCGGGATTGCAAGATAACCAAACAAAACTTTTAGTGGATTTCTACTTATTTTATTAAATATCATCTCCACCAAACAGGACAAGCTTGCATCTGTTATAGTTTTGGAGAAAAATGTGTTCATTTCATGTATGCGCGAAATGCCTTAAAAATGGCTTTAAAATGGATTTGGAGCATGGAGACGATTATCTCGGGATTGCAAGATAACCAAACAAAACTTTTAGTGGATTTCTACTTATTTTATTAAATATCATCTCCACCAAACAGGACAAGCTTGCATCTGTTATAGTTTTGGAGAAAAATGTGTTCATTTCATGTATGCGCGAAATGCTTAAAAATGGCTTTAAAATGGATTTGGAGCATGGAGACGATTATCTCGGGATTGCAAGATAACCAAACAAAACTTTTAGTGGATTTCTACTTATTTTATTAAATATCATCTCCACCAAACAGGACAAGCTTGCATCTGTTATAGTTTTGGAGAAAAATGTGTTCATTTCATGTATGCGCGAAATGCCTTAAAAATGGCTTTAAAATGGATTTGGAGCATGGAGACGATTATCTCGGGATTGCAAGATAACCAAACAAAACTTTTAGTGGATTTCTACTTATTTTATTAAATATCATCTCCACCAAACAGGACAAGCTTGCATCTGTTATAGTTTTGGAGAAAAATGTGTTCATTTCATGTATGCGCGAAATGCCTTAAAAATGGCTTTAAAATGGATTTGGAGCATGGAGACGATTATCTCGGGATTGCAAGATAACCAAACAAAACTTTTAGTGGATTTCTACTTATTTTATTAAATATCATCTCCACCAAACAGGACAAGCTTGCATCTGTTATAGTTTTGGAGAAAAATGTGTTCATTTCATGTATGCGCGAAATGCCTTAAAAATGGCTTTAAAATGGATTTGGAGCATGGAGACGATTATCTCGGGATTGCAAGATAACCAAACAAAACTTTTAGTGGATTTCTACTTATTTTATTAAATATCATCTCCACCAAACAGGACAAGCTTGCATCTGTTATAGTTTTGGAGAAAAATGTGTTCATTTCATGTATGCGCGAAATGCCTTAAAAATGGCTTTAAAATGGATTTGGAGCATGGAGACGATTATCTCGGGATTGCAAGATAACCAAACAAAACTTTTAGTGGATTTCTACTTATTTTATTAAATATCATCTCCACCAAACAGGACAAGCTTGCATCTGTTATAGTTTTGGAGAAAAATGTGTTCATTTCATGTATGCGCGAAATGCCTTAAAAATGGCTTTAAAATGGATTTGGAGCATGGAGACGATTATCTCGGGATTGCAAGATAACCAAACAAAACTTTTAGTGGATTTCTACTTATTTTATTAAATATCATCTCCACCAAACAGGACAAGCTTGCATCTGTTATAGTTTTGGAGAAAAATGTGTTCATTTCATGTATGCGCGAAATGCCTTAAAAATGGCTTTAAAATGGGATTTGGAGCATGGAGACGATTATCTCGGGATTGCAAGATAACCAAACAAAACTTTTAGTGGATTTCTACTTATTTTATTAAATATCATCTCCACCAAACAGGACAAGCTTGCATCTGTTATAGTTTTGGAGAAAAATGTGTTCATTTCATGTATGCGCGAAATGCCTTAAAAATGGCTTTAAAATGGATTTGGAGCATGGAGACGATTATCTCGGGATTGCAAGATAACCAAACAAAACTTTTAGTGGATTTCTACTTATTTTATTAAATATCATCTCCACCAAACAGGACAAGCTTGCATCTGTTATAGTTTTGGAGAAAAATGTGTTCATTTCATGTATGCGCGAAATGCCTTAAAAATGGCTTTAAAATGGATTTGGAGCATGGAGACGATTATCTCGGGATTGCAAGATAACCAAACAAAACTTTTAGTGGATTTCTACTTATTTTATTAAATATCATCTCCACCAAACAGGACAAGCTTGCATCTGTTATAGTTTTGGAGAAAAATGTGTTCATTTCATGTATGCGCGAAATGCCTTAAAAATGGCTTTAAAATGGATTTGGAGCATGGAGACGATTATCTCGGGATTGCAAGATAACCAAACAAAACTTTTAGTGGATTTCTACTTATTTTATTAAATATCATCTCCACCAAACAGGACAAGCTTGCATCTGTTATAGTTTTGGAGAAAAATGTGTTCATTTCATGTATGCGCGAAATGCCTTAAAAATGGCTTTAAAATGGATTTGGAGCATGGAGACGATTATCTCGGGATTGCAAGATAACCAAACAAAACTTTTAGTGGATTTCTACTTATTTTATTAAATATCATCTCCACCAAACAGGACAAGCTTGCATCTGTTATAGTTTTGGAGAAAAATGTGTTCATTTCATGTATGCGCGAAATGCCTTAAAAATGGCTTTAAAATGGATTTGGAGCATGGAGACGATTATCTCGGGATTGCAAGATAACCAAACAAAACTTTTAGTGGATTTCTACTTATTTTATTAAATATCATCTCCACCAAACAGGACAAGCTTGCATCTGTTATAGTTTTGGAGAAAAATGTGTTCATTTCATGTATGCGCGAAATGCCTTAAAAATGGCTTTAAAATGGATTTGGAGCATGGAGACGATTATCTCGGGATTGCAAGATAACCAAACAAAACTTTTAGTGGATTTCTACTTATTTTATTAAATATCATCTCCACCAAACAGGACAAGCTTGCATCTGTTATAGTTTTGGAGAAAAATGTGTTCATTTCATGTATGCGCGAAATGCCTTAAAAATGGCTTTAAAATGGATTTGGAGCATGGAGACGATTATCTCGGGATTGCAAGATAACCAAACAAAACTTTTAGTGGATTTCTACTTATTTTATTAAATATCATCTCCACCAAACAGGACAAGCTTGCATCTGTTATAGTTTTGGAGAAAAATGTGTTCATTTCATGTATGCGCGAAATGCCTTAAAAATGGCTTTAAAATGGATTTGGAGCATGGAGACGATTATCTCGGGATTGCAAGATAACCAAACAAAACTTTTAGTGGATTTCTACTTATTTTATTAAATATCATCTCCACCAAACAGGACAAGCTTGCATCTGTTATAGTTTTGGAGAAAAATGTGTTCATTTCATGTATGCGCGAAATGCCTTAAAAATGGCTTTAAAATGGATTTGGAGCATGGAGACGATTATCTCGGGATTGCAAGATAACCAAACAAAACTTTTAGTGGATTTCTACTTATTTTATTAAATATCATCTCCACCAAACAGGACAAGCTTGCATCTGTTATAGTTTTGGAGAAAAATGTGTTCATTTCATGTATGCGCGAAATGCCTTAAAAATGGCTTTAAAATGGATTTGGAGCATGGAGACGATTATCTCGGGATTGCAAGATAACCAAACAAAACTTTTAGTGGATTTCTACTTATTTTATTAAATATCATCTCCACCAAACAGGACAAGCTTGCATCTGTTATAGTTTTGGAGAAAAATGTGTTCATTTCATGTATGCGCGAAATGCCTTAAAAATGGCTTTAAAATGGATTTGGAGCATGGAGACGATTATCTCGGGATTGCAAGATAACCAAACAAAACTTTTAGTGGATTTCTACTTATTTTATTAAATATCATCTCCACCAAACAGGACAAGCTTGCATCTGTTATAGTTTTGGAGAAAAATGTGTTCATTTCATGTATGCGCGAAATGCCTTAAAAATGGCTTTAAAATGGATTTGGAGCATGGAGACGATTATCTCGGGATTGCAAGATAACCAAACAAAACTTTTAGTGGATTTCTACTTATTTTATTAAATATCATCTCCACCAAACAGGACAAGCTTGCATCTGTTATAGTTTTGGAGAAAAATGTGTTCATTTCATGTATGCGCGAAATGCCTTAAAAATGGCTTTAAAATGGATTTGGAGCATGGAGACGATTATCTCGGGATTGCAAGATAACCAAACAAAACTTTTAGTGGATTTCTACTTATTTTATTAAATATCATCTCCACCAAACAGGACAAGCTTGCATCTGTTATAGTTTTGGAGAAAAATGTGTTCATTTCATGTATGCGCGAAATGCCTTAAAAATGGCTTTAAAATGGATTTGGAGCATGGAGACGATTATCTCGGGATTGCAAGATAACCAAACAAAACTTTTAGTGGATTTCTACTTATTTTATTAAATATCATCTCCACCAAACAGGACAAGCTTGCATCTGTTATAGTTTTGGAGAAAAATGTGTTCATTTCATGTATGCGCGAAATGCCTTAAAAATGGCTTTAAAATGGATTTGGAGCATGGAGACGATTATCTCGGGATTGCAAGATAACCAAACAAAACTTTTAGTGGATTTCTACTTATTTTATTAAATATCATCTCCACCAAACAGGACAAGCTTGCATCTGTTATAGTTTTGGAGAAAAATGTGTTCATTTCATGTATGCGCGAAATGCCTTAAAAATGGCTTTAAAATGGATTTGGAGCATGGAGACGATTATCTCGGGATTGCAAGATAACCAAACAAAACTTTTAGTGGATTTCTACTTATTTTATTAAATATCATCTCCACCAAACAGGACAAGCTTGCATCTGTTATAGTTTTGGAGAAAAATGTGTTCATTTCATGTATGCGCGAAATGCCTTAAAAATGGCTTTAAAATGGATTTGGAGCATGGAGACGATTATCTCGGGATTGCAAGATAACCAAACAAAACTTTTAGTGGATTTCTACTTATTTTATTAAATATCATCTCCACCAAACAGGACAAGCTTGCATCTGTTATAGTTTTGGAGAAAAATGTGTTCATTTCATGTATGCGCGAAATGCCTTAAAAATGGCTTTAAAATGGATTTGGAGCATGGAGACGATTATCTCGGGATTGCAAGATAACCAAACAAAACTTTTAGTGGATTTCTACTTATTTTATTAAATATCATCTCCACCAAACAGGACAAGCTTGCATCTGTTATAGTTTTGGAGAAAAATGTGTTCATTTCATGTATGCGCGAAATGCCTTAAAAATGGCTTTAAAATGGATTTGGAGCATGGAGACGATTATCTCGGGATTGCAAGATAACCAAACAAAACTTTTAGTGGATTTCTACTTATTTTATTAAATATCATCTCCACCAAACAGGACAAGCTTGCATCTGTTATAGTTTTGGAGAAAAATGTGTTCATTTCATGTATGCGCGAAATGCCTTAAAAATGGCTTTAAAATGGATTTGGAGCATGGAGACGATTATCTCGGGATTGCAAGATAACCAAACAAAACTTTTAGTGGATTTCTACTTATTTTATTAAATATCATCTCCACCAAACAGGACAAGCTTGCATCTGTTATAGTTTTGGAGAAAAATGTGTTCATTTCATGTATGCGCGAAATGCCTTAAAAATGGCTTTAAAATGGATTTGGAGCATGGAGACGATTATCTCGGGATTGCAAGATAACCAAACAAAACTTTTAGTGGATTTCTACTTATTTTATTAAATATCATCTCCACCAAACAGGACAAGCTTGCATCTGTTATAGTTTTGGAGAAAAATGTGTTCATTTCATGTATGCGCGAAATGCCTTAAAAATGGCTTTAAAATGGATTTGGAGCATGGAGACGATTATCTCGGGATTGCAAGATAACCAAACAAAACTTTTAGTGGATTTCTACTTATTTTATTAAATATCATCTCCACCAAACAGGACAAGCTTGCATCTGTTATAGTTTTGGAGAAAAATGTGTTCATTTCATGTATGCGCGAAATGCCTTAAAAATGGCTTTAAAATGGATTTGGAGCATGGAGACGATTATCTCGGGATTGCAAGATAACCAAACAAAACTTTTAGTGGATTTCTACTTATTTTATTAAATATCATCTCCACCAAACAGGACAAGCTTGCATCTGTTATAGTTTTGGAGAAAAATGTGTTCATTTCATGTATGCGCGAAATGCCTTAAAAATGGCTTTAAAATGGATTTGGAGCATGGAGACGATTATCTCGGGATTGCAAGATAACCAAACAAAACTTTTAGTGGATTTCTACTTATTTTATTAAATATCATCTCCACCAAACAGGACAAGCTTGCATCTGTTATAGTTTTGGAGAAAAATGTGTTCATTTCATGTATGCGCGAAATGCCTTAAAAATGGCTTTAAAATGGATTTGGAGCATGGAGACGATTATCTCGGGATTGCAAGATAACCAAACAAAACTTTTAGTGGATTTCTACTTATTTTATTAAATATCATCTCCACCAAACAGGACAAGCTTGCATCTGTTATAGTTTTGGAGAAAAATGTGTTCATTTCATGTATGCGCGAAATGCCTTAAAAATGGCTTTAAAATGGATTTGGAGCATGGAGACGATTATCTCGGGATTGCAAGATAACCAAACAAAACTTTTAGTGGATTTCTACTTATTTTATTAAATATCATCTCCACCAAACAGGACAAGCTTGCATCTGTTATAGTTTTGGAGAAAAATGTGTTCATTTCATGTATGCGCGAAATGCCTTAAAAATGGCTTTAAAATGGATTTGGAGCATGGAGACGATTATCTCGGGATTGCAAGATAACCAAACAAAACTTTTAGTGGATTTCTACTTATTTTATTAAATATCATCTCCACCAAACAGGACAAGCTTGCATCTGTTATAGTTTTGGAGAAAAATGTGTTCATTTCATGTATGCGCGAAATGCCTTAAAAATGGCTTTAAAATGGATTTGGAGCATGGAGACGATTATCTCGGGATTGCAAGATAACCAAACAAAACTTTTAGTGGATTTCTACTTATTTTATTAAATATCATCTCCACCAAACAGGACAAGCTTGCATCTGTTATAGTTTTGGAGAAAAATGTGTTCATTTCATGTATGCGCGAAATGCCTTAAAAATGGCTTTAAAATGGATTTGGAGCATGGAGACGATTATCTCGGGATTGCAAGATAACCAAACAAAACTTTTAGTGGATTTCTACTTATTTTATTAAATATCATCTCCACCAAACAGGACAAGCTTGCATCTGTTATAGTTTTGGAGAAAAATGTGTTCATTTCATGTATGCGCGAAATGCCTTAAAAATGGCTTTAAAATGGATTTGGAGCATGGAGACGATTATCTCGGGATTGCAAGATAACCAAACAAAACTTTTAGTGGATTTCTACTTATTTTATTAAATATCATCTCCACCAAACAGGACAAGCTTGCATCTGTTATAGTTTTGGAGAAAAATGTGTTCATTTCATGTATGCGCGAAATGCCTTAAAAATGGCTTTAAAATGGATTTGGAGCATGGAGACGATTATCTCGGGATTGCAAGATAACCAAACAAAACTTTTAGTGGATTTCTACTTATTTTATTAAATATCATCTCCACCAAACAGGACAAGCTTGCATCTGTTATAGTTTTGGAGAAAAATGTGTTCATTTCATGTATGCGCGAAATGCCTTAAAAATGGCTTTAAAATGGATTTGGAGCATGGAGACGATTATCTCGGGATTGCAAGATAACCAAACAAAACTTTTAGTGGATTTCTACTTATTTTATTAAATATCATCTCCACCAAACAGGACAAGCTTGCATCTGTTATAGTTTTGGAGAAAAATGTGTTCATTTCATGTATGCGCGAAATGCCTTAAAAATGGCTTTAAAATGGATTTGGAGCATGGAGACGATTATCTCGGGATTGCAAGATAACCAAACAAAACTTTTAGTGGATTTCTACTTATTTTATTAAATATCATCTCCACCAAACAGGACAAGCTTGCATCTGTTATAGTTTTGGAGAAAAATGTGTTCATTTCATGTATGCGCGAAATGCCTTAAAAATGGCTTTAAAATGGATTTGGAGCATGGAGACGATTATCTCGGGATTGCAAGATAACCAAACAAAACTTTTAGTGGATTTCTACTTATTTTATTAAATATCATCTCCACCAAACAGGACAAGCTTGCATCTGTTATAGTTTTGGAGAAAAATGTGTTCATTTCATGTATGCGCGAAATGCCTTAAAAATGGCTTTAAAATGGATTTGGAGCATGGAGACGATTATCTCGGGATTGCAAGATAACCAAACAAAACTTTTAGTGGATTTCTACTTATTTTATTAAATATCATCTCCACCAAACAGGACAAGCTTGCATCTGTTATAGTTTTGGAGAAAAATGTGTTCATTTCATGTATGCGCGAAATGCCTTAAAAATGGCTTTAAAATGGATTTGGAGCATGGAGACGATTATCTCGGGATTGCAAGATAACCAAACAAAACTTTTAGTGGATTTCTACTTATTTTATTAAATATCATCTCCACCAAACAGGACAAGCTTGCATCTGTTATAGTTTTGGAGAAAAATGTGTTCATTTCATGTATGCGCGAAATGCCTTAAAAATGGCTTTAAAATGGATTTGGAGCATGGAGACGATTATCTCGGGATTGCAAGATAACCAAACAAAACTTTTAGTGGATTTCTACTTATTTTATTAAATATCATCTCCACCAAACAGGACAAGCTTGCATCTGTTATAGTTTTGGAGAAAAATGTGTTCATTTCATGTATGCGCGAAATGCCTTAAAAATGGCTTTAAAATGGATTTGGAGCATGGAGACGATTATCTCGGATTGCAAGATAACCAAACAAAACTTTTAGTGGATTTCTACTTATTTTATTAAATATCATCTCCACCAAACAGGACAAGCTTGCATCTGTTATAGTTTTGGAGAAAAATGTGTTCATTTCATGTATGCGCGAAATGCCTTAAAAATGGCTTTAAAATGGATTTGGAGCATGGAGACGATTATCTCGGGATTGCAAGATAACCAAACAAAACTTTTAGTGGATTTCTACTTATTTTATTAAATATCATCTCCACCAAACAGGACAAGCTTGCATCTGTTATAGTTTTGGAGAAAAATGTGTTCATTTCATGTATGCGCGAAATGCCTTAAAAATGGCTTTAAAATGGATTTGGAGCATGGAGACGATTATCTCGGGATTGCAAGATAACCAAACAAAACTTTTAGTGGATTTCTACTTATTTTATTAAATATCATCTCCACCAAACAGGACAAGCTTGCATCTGTTATAGTTTTGGAGAAAAATGTGTTCATTTCATGTATGCGCGAAATGCCTTAAAAATGGCTTTAAAATGGATTTGGAGCATGGAGACGATTATCTCGGGATTGCAAGATAACCAAACAAAACTTTTAGTGGATTTCTACTTATTTTATTAAATATCATCTCCACCAAACAGGACAAGCTTGCATCTGTTATAGTTTTGGAGAAAAATGTGTTCATTTCATGTATGCGCGAAATGCCTTAAAAATGGCTTTAAAATGGATTTGGAGCATGGAGACGATTATCTCGGGATTGCAAGATAACCAAACAAAACTTTTAGTGGATTTCTACTTATTTTATTAAATATCATCTCCACCAAACAGGACAAGCTTGCATCTGTTATAGTTTTGGAGAAAAATGTGTTCATTTCATGTATGCGCGAAATGCCTTAAAAATGGCTTTAAAATGGATTTGGAGCATGGAGACGATTATCTCGGGATTGCAAGATAACCAAACAAAACTTTTAGTGGATTTCTACTTATTTTATTAAATATCATCTCCACCAAACAGGACAAGCTTGCATCTGTTATAGTTTTGGAGAAAAATGTGTTCATTTCATGTATGCGCGAAATGCCTTAAAAATGGCTTTAAAATGGATTTGGAGCATGGAGACGATTATCTCGGGATTGCAAGATAACCAAACAAAACTTTTAGTGGATTTCTACTTATTTTATTAAATATCATCTCCACCAAACAGGACAAGCTTGCATCTGTTATAGTTTTGGAGAAAAATGTGTTCATTTCATGTATGCGCGAAATGCCTTAAAAATGGCTTTAAAATGGATTTGGAGCATGGAGACGATTATCTCGGGATTGCAAGATAACCAAACAAAACTTTTAGTGGATTTCTACTTATTTTATTAAATATCATCTCCACCAAACAGGACAAGCTTGCATCTGTTATAGTTTTGGAGAAAAATGTGTTCATTTCATGTATGCGCGAAATGCCTTAAAAATGGCTTTAAAATGGATTTGGAGCATGGAGACGATTATCTCGGGATTGCAAGATAACCAAACAAAACTTTTAGTGGATTTCTACTTATTTTATTAAATATCATCTCCACCAAACAGGACAAGCTTGCATCTGTTATAGTTTTGGAGAAAAATGTGTTCATTTCATGTATGCGCGAAATGCCTTAAAAATGGCTTTAAAATGGATTTGGAGCATGGAGACGATTATCTCGGGATTGCAAGATAACCAAACAAAACTTTTAGTGGATTTCTACTTATTTTATTAAATATCATCTCCACCAAACAGGACAAGCTTGCATCTGTTATAGTTTTGGAGAAAAATGTGTTCATTTCATGTATGCGCGAAATGCCTTAAAAATGGCTTTAAAATGGATTTGGAGCATGGAGACGATTATCTCGGGATTGCAAGATAACCAAACAAAACTTTTAGTGGATTTCTACTTATTTTATTAAATATCATCTCCACCAAACAGGACAAGCTTGCATCTGTTATAGTTTTGGAGAAAAATGTGTTCATTTCATGTATGCGCGAAATGCCTTAAAAATGGCTTTAAAATGGATTTGGAGCATGGAGACGATTATCTCGGGATTGCAAGATAACCAAACAAAACTTTTAGTGGATTTCTACTTATTTTATTAAATATCATCTCCACCAAACAGGACAAGCTTGCATCTGTTATAGTTTTGGAGAAAAATGTGTTCATTTCATGTATGCGCGAAATGCCTTAAAAATGGCTTTAAAATGGATTTGGAGCATGGAGACGATTATCTCGGGATTGCAAGATAACCAAACAAAACTTTTAGTGGATTTCTACTTATTTTATTAAATATCATCTCCACCAAACAGGACAAGCTTGCATCTGTTATAGTTTTGGAGAAAAATGTGTTCATTTCATGTATGCGCGAAATGCCTTAAAAATGGCTTTAAAATGGATTTGGAGCATGGAGACGATTATCTCGGGATTGCAAGATAACCAAACAAAACTTTTAGTGGATTTCTACTTATTTTATTAAATATCATCTCCACCAAACAGGACAAGCTTGCATCTGTTATAGTTTTGGAGAAAAATGTGTTCATTTCATGTATGCGCGAAATGCCTTAAAAATGGCTTTAAAATGGATTTGGAGCATGGAGACGATTATCTCGGGATTGCAAGATAACCAAACAAAACTTTTAGTGGATTTCTACTTATTTTATTAAATATCATCTCCACCAAACAGGACAAGCTTGCATCTGTTATAGTTTTGGAGAAAAATGTGTTCATTTCATGTATGCGCGAAATGCCTTAAAAATGGCTTTAAAATGGATTTGGAGCATGGAGACGATTATCTCGGGATTGCAATATAACCAACACAAAACTTTTAGTGGATTTCTACTTATTTTATTAAATATCATCTCCACCAAACAGGACAAGCTTGCATCTGTTATAGTTTTGGAGAAAAATGTGTTCATTTCATGTATGCGCGAAATGCCTTAAAAATGGCTTTAAAATGGATTTGGAGCATGGAGACGATTATCTCGGGATTGCAAGATAACCAAACAAAACTTTTAGTGGATTTCTACTTATTTTATTAAATATCATCTCCACCAAACAGGACAAGCTTGCATCTGTTATAGTTTTGGAGAAAAATGTGTTCATTTCATGTATGCGCGAAATGCCTTAAAAATGGCTTTAAAATGGATTTGGAGCATGGAGACGATTATCTCGGGATTGCAAGATAACCAAACAAAACTTTTAGTGGATTTCTACTTATTTTATTAAATATCATCTCCACCAAACAGGACAAGCTTGCATCTGTTATAGTTTTGGAGAAAAATGTGTTCATTTCATGTATGCGCGAAATGCCTTAAAAATGGCTTTAAAATGGATTTGGAGCATGGAGACGATTATCTCGGGATTGCAAGATAACCAAACAAAACTTTTAGTGGATTTCTACTTATTTTATTAAATATCATCTCCACCAAACAGGACAAGCTTGCATCTGTTATAGTTTTGGAGAAAAATGTGTTCATTTCATGTATGCGCGAAATGCCTTAAAAATGGCTTTAAAATGGATTTGGAGCATGGAGACGATTATCTCGGGATTGCAAGATAACCAAACAAAACTTTTAGTGGATTTCTACTTATTTTATTAAATATCATCTCCACCAAACAGGACAAGCTTGCATCTGTTATAGTTTTGGAGAAAAATGTGTTCATTTCATGTATGCGCGAAATGCCTTAAAAATGGCTTTAAAATGGATTTGGAGCATGGAGACGATTATCTCGGGATTGCAAGATAACCAAACAAAACTTTTAGTGGATTTCTACTTATTTTATTAAATATCATCTCCACCAAACAGGACAAGCTTGCATCTGTTATAGTTTTGGAGAAAAATGTGTTCATTTCATGTATGCGCGAAATGCCTTAAAAATGGCTTTAAAATGGATTTGGAGCATGGAGACGATTATCTCGGGATTGCAAGATAACCAAACAAAACTTTTAGTGGATTTCTACTTATTTTATTAAATATCATCTCCACCAAACAGGACAAGCTTGCATCTGTTATAGTTTTGGAGAAAAATGTGTTCATTTCATGTATGCGCGAAATGCCTTAAAAATGGCTTTAAAATGGATTTGGAGCATGGAGACGATTATCTCGGGATTGCAAGATAACCAAACAAAACTTTTAGTGGATTTCTACTTATTTTATTAAATATCATCTCCACCAAACAGGACAAGCTTGCATCTGTTATAGTTTTGGAGAAAAATGTGTTCATTTCATGTATGCGCGAAATGCCTTAAAAATGGCTTTAAAATGGATTTGGAGCATGGAGACGATTATCTCGGGATTGCAAGATAACCAAACAAAACTTTTAGTGGATTTCTACTTATTTTATTAAATATCATCTCCACCAAACAGGACAAGCTTGCATCTGTTATAGTTTTGGAGAAAAATGTGTTCATTTCATGTATGCGCGAAATGCCTTAAAAATGGCTTTAAAATGGATTTGGAGCATGGAGACGATTATCTCGGGATTGCAAGATAACCAAACAAAACTTTTAGTGGATTTCTACTTATTTTATTAAATATCATCTCCACCAAACAGGACAAGCTTGCATCTGTTATAGTTTTGGAGAAAAATGTGTTCATTTCATGTATGCGCGAAATGCCTTAAAAATGGCTTTAAAATGGATTTGGAGCATGGAGACGATTATCTCGGGATTGCAAGATAACCAAACAAAACTTTTAGTGGATTTCTACTTATTTTATTAAATATCATCTCCACCAAACAGGACAAGCTTGCATCTGTTATAGTTTTGGAGAAAAATGTGTTCATTTCATGTATGCGCGAAATGCCTTAAAAATGGCTTTAAAATGGATTTGGAGCATGGAGACGATTATCTCGGGATTGCAAGATAACCAAACAAAACTTTTAGTGGATTTCTACTTATTTTATTAAATATCATCTCCACCAAACAGGACAAGCTTGCATCTGTTATAGTTTTGGAGAAAAATGTGTTCATTTCATGTATGCGCGAAATGCCTTAAAAATGGCTTTAAAATGGATTTGGAGCATGGAGACGATTATCTCGGGATTGCAAGATAACCAAACAAAACTTTTAGTGGATTTCTACTTATTTTATTAAATATCATCTCCACCAAACAGGACAAGCTTGCATCTGTTATAGTTTTGGAGAAAAATGTGTTCATTTCATGTATGCGCGAAATGCCTTAAAAATGGCTTTAAAATGGATTTGGAGCATGGAGACGATTATCTCGGGATTGCAAGATAACCAAACAAAACTTTTAGTGGATTTCTACTTATTTTATTAAATATCATCTCCACCAAACAGGACAAGCTTGCATCTGTTATAGTTTTGGAGAAAAATGTGTTCATTTCATGTATGCGCGAAATGCCTTAAAAATGGCTTTAAAATGGATTTGGAGCATGGAGACGATTATCTCGGGATTGCAAGATAACCAAACAAAACTTTTAGTGGATTTCTACTTATTTTATTAAATATCATCTCCACCAAACAGGACAAGCTTGCATCTGTTATAGTTTTGGAGAAAAATGTGTTCATTTCATGTATGCGCGAAATGCCTTAAAAATGGCTTTAAAATGGATTTGGAGCATGGAGACGATTATCTCGGGATTGCAAGATAACCAAACAAAACTTTTAGTGGATTTCTACTTATTTTATTAAATATCATCTCCACCAAACAGGACAAGCTTGCATCTGTTATAGTTTTGGAGAAAAATGTGTTCATTTCATGTATGCGCGAAATGCCTTAAAAATGGCTTTAAAATGGATTTGGAGCATGGAGACGATTATCTCGGGATTGCAAGATAACCAAACAAAACTTTTAGTGGATTTCTACTTATTTTATTAAATATCATCTCCACCAAACAGGACAAGCTTGCATCTGTTATAGTTTTGGAGAAAAATGTGTTCATTTCATGTATGCGCGAAATGCCTTAAAAATGGCTTTAAAATGGATTTGGAGCATGGAGACGATTATCTCGGGATTGCAAGATAACCAAACAAAACTTTTAGTGGATTTCTACTTATTTTATTAAATATCATCTCCACCAAACAGGACAAGCTTGCATCTGTTATAGTTTTGGAGAAAAATGTGTTCATTTCATGTATGCGCGAAATGCCTTAAAAATGGCTTTAAAATGGATTTGGAGCATGGAGACGATTATCTCGGGATTGCAAGATAACCAAACAAAACTTTTAGTGGATTTCTACTTATTTTATTAAATATCATCTCCACCAAACAGGACAAGCTTGCATCTGTTATAGTTTTGGAGAAAAATGTGTTCATTTCATGTATGCGCGAAATGCCTTAAAAATGGCTTTAAAATGGATTTGGAGCATGGAGACGATTATCTCGGGATTGCAAGATAACCAAACAAAACTTTTAGTGGATTTCTACTTATTTTATTAAATATCATCTCCACCAAACAGGACAAGCTTGCATCTGTTATAGTTTTGGAGAAAAATGTGTTCATTTCATGTATGCGCGAAATGCCTTAAAAATGGCTTTAAAATGGATTTGGAGCATGGAGACGATTATCTCGGGATTGCAAGATAACCAAACAAAACTTTTAGTGGATTTCTACTTATTTTATTAAATATCATCTCCACCAAACAGGACAAGCTTGCATCTGTTATAGTTTTGGAGAAAAATGTGTTCATTTCATGTATGCGCGAAATGCCTTAAAAATGGCTTTAAAATGGATTTGGAGCATGGAGACGATTATCTCGGGATTGCAAGATAACCAAACAAAACTTTTAGTGGATTTCTACTTATTTTATTAAATATCATCTCCACCAAACAGGACAAGCTTGCATCTGTTATAGTTTTGGAGAAAAATGTGTTCATTTCATGTATGCGCGAAATGCCTTAAAAATGGCTTTAAAATGGATTTGGAGCATGGAGACGATTATCTCGGGATTGCAAGATAACCAAACAAAACTTTTAGTGGATTTCTACTTATTTTATTAAATATCATCTCCACCAAACAGGACAAGCTTGCATCTGTTATAGTTTTGGAGAAAAATGTGTTCATTTCATGTATGCGCGAAATGCCTTAAAAATGGCTTTAAAATGGATTTGGAGCATGGAGACGATTATCTCGGGATTGCAAGATAACCAAACAAAACTTTTAGTGGATTTCTACTTATTTTATTAAATATCATCTCCACCAAACAGGACAAGCTTGCATCTGTTATAGTTTTGGAGAAAAATGTGTTCATTTCATGTATGCGCGAAATGCCTTAAAAATGGCTTTAAAATGGATTTGGAGCATGGAGACGATTATCTCGGGATTGCAAGATAACCAAACAAAACTTTTAGTGGATTTCTACTTATTTTATTAAATATCATCTCCACCAAACAGGACAAGCTTGCATCTGTTATAGTTTTGGAGAAAAATGTGTTCATTTCATGTATGCGCGAAATGCCTTAAAAATGGCTTTAAAATGGATTTGGAGCATGGAGACGATTATCTCGGGATTGCAAGATAACCAAACAAAACTTTTAGTGGATTTCTACTTATTTTATTAAATATCATCTCCACCAAACAGGACAAGCTTGACATCTGTTATAGTTTTGGAGAAAAATGTGTTCATTTCATGTATGCGCGAAATGCCTTAAAAATGGCTTTAAAATGGATTTGGAGCATGGAGACGATTATCTCGGGATTGCAAGATAACCAAACAAAACTTTTAGTGGATTTCTACTTATTTTATTAAATATCATCTCCACCAAACAGGACAAGCTTGCATCTGTTATAGTTTTGGAGAAAAATGTGTTCATTTCATGTATGCGCGAAATGCCTTAAAAATGGCTTTAAAATGGATTTGGAGCATGGAGACGATTATCTCGGGATTGCAAGATAACCAAACAAAACTTTTAGTGGATTTCTACTTATTTTATTAAATATCATCTCCACCAAACAGGACAAGCTTGCATCTGTTATAGTTTTGGAGAAAAATGTGTTCATTTCATGTATGCGCGAAATGCCTTAAAAATGGCTTTAAAATGGATTTGGAGCATGGAGACGATTATCTCGGGATTGCAAGATAACCAAACAAAACTTTTAGTGGATTTCTACTTATTTTATTAAATATCATCTCCACCAAACAGGACAAGCTTGCATCTGTTATAGTTTTGGAGAAAAATGTGTTCATTTCATGTATGCGCGAAATGCCTTAAAAATGGCTTTAAAATGGATTTGGAGCATGGAGACGATTATCTCGGGATTGCAAGATAACCAAACAAAACTTTTAGTGGATTTCTACTTATTTTATTAAATATCATCTCCACCAAACAGGACAAGCTTGCATCTGTTATAGTTTTGGAGAAAAATGTGTTCATTTCATGTATGCGCGAAATGCCTTAAAAATGGCTTTAAAATGGATTTGGAGCATGGAGACGATTATCTCGGGATTGCAAGATAACCAAACAAAACTTTTAGTGGATTTCTACTTATTTTATTAAATATCATCTCCACCAAACAGGACAAGCTTGCATCTGTTATAGTTTTGGAGAAAAATGTGTTCATTTCATGTATGCGCGAAATGCCTTAAAAATGGCTTTAAAATGGATTTGGAGCATGGAGACGATTATCTCGGGATTGCAAGATAACCAAACAAAACTTTTAGTGGATTTCTACTTATTTTATTAAATATCATCTCCACCAAACAGGACAAGCTTGCATCTGTTATAGTTTTGGAGAAAAATGTGTTCATTTCATGTATGCGCGAAATGCCTTAAAAATGGCTTTAAAATGGATTTGGAGCATGGAGACGATTATCTCGGGATTGCAAGATAACCAAACAAAACTTTTAGTGGATTTCTACTTATTTTATTAAATATCATCTCCACCAAACAGGACAAGCTTGCATCTGTTATAGTTTTGGAGAAAAATGTGTTCATTTCATGTATGCGCGAAATGCCTTAAAAATGGCTTTAAAATGGATTTGGAGCATGGAGACGATTATCTCGGGATTGCAAGATAACCAAACAAAACTTTTAGTGGATTTCTACTTATTTTATTAAATATCATCTCCACCAAACAGGACAAGCTTGCATCTGTTATAGTTTTGGAGAAAAATGTGTTCATTTCATGTATGCGCGAAATGCCTTAAAAATGGCTTTAAAATGGATTTGGAGCATGGAGACGATTATCTCGGGATTGCAAGATAACCAAACAAAACTTTTAGTGGATTTCTACTTATTTTATTAAATATCATCTCCACCAAACAGGACAAGCTTGCATCTGTTATAGTTTTGGAGAAAAATGTGTTCATTTCATGTATGCGCGAAATGCCTTAAAAA
Source organism: Anomaloglossus baeobatrachus (assembly GCF_048569485.1). Classification (NCBI taxonomy): domain Eukaryota; kingdom Metazoa; phylum Chordata; class Amphibia; order Anura; family Aromobatidae; genus Anomaloglossus; species Anomaloglossus baeobatrachus. The sequence goes on along the minus strand of NW_027443788.1, from coordinate 5,632 downwards.
TGGCTTTAAAATGGATTTGGAGCATGGAGACGATTATCTCGGGATTGCAAGATAACCAAACAAAACTTTTAGTGGATTTCTACTTATTTTATTAAATATCATCTCCACCAAACAGGACAAGCTTGCATCTGTTATAGTTTTGGAGAAAAATGTGTTCATTTCATGTATGCGCGAAATGCCTTAAAAATGGCTTTAAAATGGATTTGGAGCATGGAGACGATTATCTCGGGATTGCAAGATAACCAAACAAAACTTTTAGTGGATTTCTACTTATTTTATTAAATATCATCTCCACCAAACAGGACAAGCTTGCATCTGTTATAGTTTTGGAGAAAAATGTGTTCATTTCATGTATGCGCGAAATGCCTTAAAAATGGCTTTAAAATGGATTTGGAGCATGGAGACGATTATCTCGGGATTGCAAGATAACCAAACAAAACTTTTAGTGGATTTCTACTTATTTTATTAAATATCATCTCCACCAAACAGGACAAGCTTGCATCTGTTATAGTTTTGGAGAAAAATGTGTTCATTTCATGTATGCGCGAAATGCCTTAAAAATGGCTTTAAAATGGATTTGGAGCATGGAGACGATTATCTCGGGATTGCAAGATAACCAAACAAAACTTTTAGTGGATTTCTACTTATTTTATTAAATATCATCTCCACCAAACAGGACAAGCTTGCATCTGTTATAGTTTTGGAGAAAAATGTGTTCATTTCATGTATGCGCGAAATGCCTTAAAAATGGCTTTAAAATGGATTTGGAGCATGGAGACGATTATCTCGGGATTGCAAGATAACCAAACAAAACTTTTAGTGGATTTCTACTTATTTTATTAAATATCATCTCCACCAAACAGGACAAGCTTGCATCTGTTATAGTTTTGGAGAAAAATGTGTTCATTTCATGTATGCGCGAAATGCCTTAAAAATGGCTTTAAAATGGATTTGGAGCATGGAGACGATTATCTCGGGATTGCAAGATAACCAAACAAAACTTTTAGTGGATTTCTACTTATTTTATTAAATATCATCTCCACCAAACAGGACAAGCTTGCATCTGTTATAGTTTTGGAGAAAAATGTGTTCATTTCATGTATGCGCGAAATGCCTTAAAAATGGCTTTAAAATGGATTTGGAGCATGGAGACGATTATCTCGGGATTGCAAGATAACCAAACAAAACTTTTAGTGGATTTCTACTTATTTTATTAAATATCATCTCCACCAAACAGGACAAGCTTGCATCTGTTATAGTTTTGGAGAAAAATGTGTTCATTTCATGTATGCGCGAAATGCCTTAAAAATGGCTTTAAAATGGATTTGGAGCATGGAGACGATTATCTCGGGATTGCAAGATAACCAAACAAAACTTTTAGTGGATTTCTACTTATTTTATTAAATATCATCTCCACCAAACAGGACAAGCTTGCATCTGTTATAGTTTTGGAGAAAAATGTGTTCATTTCATGTATGCGCGAAATGCCTTAAAAATGGCTTTAAAATGGATTTGGAGCATGGAGACGATTATCTCGGGATTGCAAGATAACCAAACAAAACTTTTAGTGGATTTCTACTTATTTTATTAAATATCATCTCCACCAAACAGGACAAGCTTGCATCTGTTATAGTTTTGGAGAAAAATGTGTTCATTTCATGTATGCGCGAAATGCCTTAAAAATGGCTTTAAAATGGATTTGGAGCATGGAGACGATTATCTCGGGATTGCAAGATAACCAAACAAAACTTTTAGTGGATTTCTACTTATTTTATTAAATATCATCTCCACCAAACAGGACAAGCTTGCATCTGTTATAGTTTTGGAGAAAAATGTGTTCATTTCATGTATGCGCGAAATGCCTTAAAAATGGCTTTAAAATGGATTTGGAGCATGGAGACGATTATCTCGGGATTGCAAGATAACCAAACAAAACTTTTAGTGGATTTCTACTTATTTTATTAAATATCATCTCCACCAAACAGGACAAGCTTGCATCTGTTATAGTTTTGGAGAAAAATGTGTTCATTTCATGTATGCGCGAAATGCCTTAAAAATGGCTTTAAAATGGATTTGGAGCATGGAGACGATTATCTCGGGATTGCAAGATAACCAAACAAAACTTTTAGTGGATTTCTACTTATTTTATTAAATATCATCTCCACCAAACAGGACAAGCTTGCATCTGTTATAGTTTTGGAGAAAAATGTGTTCATTTCATGTATGCGCGAAATGCCTTAAAAATGGCTTTAAAATGGATTTGGAGCATGGAGACGATTATCTCGGGATTGCAAGATAACCAAACAAAACTTTTAGTGGATTTCTACTTATTTTATTAAATATCATCTCCACCAAACAGGACAAGCTTGCATCTGTTATAGTTTTGGAGAAAAATGTGTTCATTTCATGTATGCGCGAAATGCCTTAAAAATGGCTTTAAAATGGATTTGGAGCATGGAGACGATTATCTCGGGATTGCAAGATAACCAAACAAAACTTTTAGTGGATTTCTACTTATTTTATTAAATATCATCTCCACCAAACAGGACAAGCTTGCATCTGTTATAGTTTTGGAGAAAAATGTGTTCATTTCATGTATGCGCGAAATGCCTTAAAAATGGCTTTAAAATGGATTTGGAGCATGGAGACGATTATCTCGGGATTGCAAGATAACCAAACAAAACTTTTAGTGGATTTCTACTTATTTTATTAAATATCATCTCCACCAAACAGGACAAGCTTGCATCTGTTATAGTTTTGGAGAAAAATGTGTTCATTTCATGTATGCGCGAAATGCCTTAAAAATGGCTTTAAAATGGATTTGGAGCATGGAGACGATTATCTCGGGATTGCAAGATAACCAAACAAAACTTTTAGTGGATTTCTACTTATTTTATTAAATATCATCTCCACCAAACAGGACAAGCTTGCATCTGTTATAGTTTTGGAGAAAAATGTGTTCATTTCATGTATGCGCGAAATGCCTTAAAAATGGCTTTAAAATGGATTTGGAGCATGGAGACGATTATCTCGGGATTGCAAGATAACCAAACAAAACTTTTAGTGGATTTCTACTTATTTTATTAAATATCATCTCCACCAAACAGGACAAGCTTGCATCTGTTATAGTTTTGGAGAAAAATGTGTTCATTTCATGTATGCGCGAAATGCCTTAAAAATGGCTTTAAAATGGATTTGGAGCATGGAGACGATTATCTCGGGATTGCAAGATAACCAAACAAAACTTTTAGTGGATTTCTACTTATTTTATTAAATATCATCTCCACCAAACAGGACAAGCTTGCATCTGTTATAGTTTTGGAGAAAAATGTGTTCATTTCATGTATGCGCGAAATGCCTTAAAAATGGCTTTAAAATGGATTTGGAGCATGGAGACGATTATCTCGGGATTGCAAGATAACCAAACAAAACTTTTAGTGGATTTCTACTTATTTTATTAAATATCATCTCCACCAAACAGGACAAGCTTGCATCTGTTATAGTTTTGGAGAAAAATGTGTTCATTTCATGTATGCGCGAAATGCCTTAAAAATGGCTTTAAAATGGATTTGGAGCATGGAGACGATTATCTCGGGATTGCAAGATAACCAAACAAAACTTTTAGTGGATTTCTACTTATTTTATTAAATATCATCTCCACCAAACAGGACAAGCTTGCATCTGTTATAGTTTTGGAGAAAAATGTGTTCATTTCATGTATGCGCGAAATGCCTTAAAAATGGCTTTAAAATGGATTTGGAGCATGGAGACGATTATCTCGGGATTGCAAGATAACCAAACAAAACTTTTAGTGGATTTCTACTTATTTTATTAAATATCATCTCCACCAAACAGGACAAGCTTGCATCTGTTATAGTTTTGGAGAAAAATGTGTTCATTTCATGTATGCGCGAAATGCCTTAAAAATGGCTTTAAAATGGATTTGGAGCATGGAGACGATTATCTCGGGATTGCAAGATAACCAAACAAAACTTTTAGTGGATTTCTACTTATTTTATTAAATATCATCTCCACCAAACAGGACAAGCTTGCATCTGTTATAGTTTTGGAGAAAAATGTGTTCATTTCATGTATGCGCGAAATGCCTTAAAAATGGCTTTAAAATGGATTTGGAGCATGGAGACGATTATCTCGGGATTGCAAGATAACCAAACAAAACTTTTAGTGGATTTCTACTTATTTTATTAAATATCATCTCCACCAAACAGGACAAGCTTGCATCTGTTATAGTTTTGGAGAAAAATGTGTTCATTTCATGTATGCGCGAAATGCCTTAAAAATGGCTTTAAAATGGATTTGGAGCATGGAGACGATTATCTCGGGATTGCAAGATAACCAAACAAAACTTTTAGTGGATTTCTACTTATTTTATTAAATATCATCTCCACCAAACAGGACAAGCTTGCATCTGTTATAGTTTTGGAGAAAAATGTGTTCATTTCATGTATGCGCGAAATGCCTTAAAAATGGCTTTAAAATGGATTTGGAGCATGGAGACGATTATCTCGGGATTGCAAGATAACCAAACAAAACTTTTAGTGGATTTCTACTTATTTTATTAAATATCATCTCCACCAAACAGGACAAGCTTGCATCTGTTATAGTTTTGGAGAAAAATGTGTTCATTTCATGTATGCGCGAAATGCCTTAAAAATGGCTTTAAAATGGATTTGGAGCATGGAGACGATTATCTCGGGATTGCAAGATAACCAAACAAAACTTTTAGTGGATTTCTACTTATTTTATTAAATATCATCTCCACCAAACAGGACAAGCTTGCATCTGTTATAGTTTTGGAGAAAAATGTGTTCATTTCATGTATGCGCGAAATGCCTTAAAAATGGCTTTAAAATGGATTTGGAGCATGGAGACGATTATCTCGGGATTGCAAGATAACCAAACAAAACTTTTAGTGGATTTCTACTTATTTTATTAAATATCATCTCCACCAAACAGGACAAGCTTGCATCTGTTATAGTTTTGGAGAAAAATGTGTTCATTTCATGTATGCGCGAAATGCCTTAAAAATGGCTTTAAAATGGATTTGGAGCATGGAGACGATTATCTCGGGATTGCAAGATAACCAAACAAAACTTTTAGTGGATTTCTACTTATTTTATTAAATATCATCTCCACCAAACAGGACAAGCTTGCATCTGTTATAGTTTTGGAGAAAAATGTGTTCATTTCATGTATGCGCGAAATGCCTTAAAAATGGCTTTAAAATGGATTTGGAGCATGGAGACGATTATCTCGGGATTGCAAGATAACCAAACAAAACTTTTAGTGGATTTCTACTTATTTTATTAAATATCATCTCCACCAAACAGGACAAGCTTGCATCTGTTATAGTTTTGGAGAAAAATGTGTTCATTTCATGTATGCGCGAAATGCCTTAAAAATGGCTTTAAAATGGATTTGGAGCATGGAGACGATTATCTCGGGATTGCAAGATAACCAAACAAAACTTTTAGTGGATTTCTACTTATTTTATTAAATATCATCTCCACCAAACAGGACAAGCTTGCATCTGTTATAGTTTTGGAGAAAAATGTGTTCATTTCATGTATGCGCGAAATGCCTTAAAAATGGCTTTAAAATGGATTTGGAG